>NW_020290684.1:0-81273 GCF_003184585.1 Aspergillus saccharolyticus JOP 1030-1
GAGGCACCGGGGATAACAGGGCTAGATGAGCCAGGAGCAGCAGGAGAAGAGGCACCGGGGATAACAGGGCTGGATGAGCCAGGAGCAGCGGGAGAGGAGCCACCAGGGGTCGAGGAGGCGGGCTGGGCGGGAGCAGAGGAACCAGGTTGCCCGGGGGTGGAAGAGCCAGGAGTAGACGAGGTAGATCCGCCGGGCACAACGGGGACAACACCAGTGGGAGATCCAGGGGTCGAAGGCACAGTGGTCGAAAGACCTGGACCAACAGGCACAGGCTGGGTCGCGCTAGGAATGCTGGTGGTGTTCTGGAAAGGACCAGGCTTGGTGGTAGGGACAGTGCCGTTTGTAGGGATGCTGTGGGTGGGGAAAGGTGCCGGGGGAAGCCCAGTGCCAGTGATAGGGGCAGTGCCCTGGCTGGTAGTAGGCTGGATGGGAGCAGTGCCGTGACTGGTAGTGGGCTGGATGGGAGCAGTGCCGTGACTGGTAGTGGGCTGGATGGGAGCAGTGCCGTGACTGGTAGTAGGCTTGATGGGAGCAGTGCCGTGGCTGGTAGTGGGCTGGATGGGAGCAGTGCCGTGACTGGTAGTGGGCTTGATGGGAGCAGTGCCGTGACTGGTAGTGGGCTTGACAGGGAAGACAGTACCAGTAGGGTTGGGCTTGGGCTGGGGCTTCACGCCGGTGGGCAGTGGCTCCTTGCCGGTGGGAACCACAGTCTTGCCCTGTTCCTCACACCATGTGGTGGTCACAGTGATGGTGTTGGTGAGAGTGATGGGGACCGTGAGAGTCTTGTTGCCAGAAGTGACAACAGTGGTGGTTTCTATGGCCATGTTAGACACAAATTGCTTGAGGAATTGCATGATAGAAGAACTAACCCGGGCACTCAGTAGTCACATAGGTAGTGGTCTTGGTGATGGTGCGGGGAGGTTCGGTGGTGAGAACAAGTTTCTTGGTAGTGGCAGGCTTCTTGTTGTCGGGCTAGGGGCTTCTTAGTATGCCAACAGAAATGAGTACGCGCTTTCATGAAGCATACCTCTCCGCCGCGACCCTGGATGACACCAGCAAGAGCCGGGGCAGCCAATGCCAGGAGCGCAATAGTTCCCTTGACCATTTCGAAGGTTGATTTTCTTGGTTTTCGCAAAAGACTCAAACAAAACAGCTTTTAGTATAAACGAGAGATGAAAGAAGAAGCAGCGAGTGGCTTCCGTACAGCACGATGTGGGATGAGGAAGTGAAAACGATTCGACAAAGCAGAATGTCTCGATCTTTAAATCCTCTCGACGAGAGCTCGATGACTGTGCATACGACAGTCGTCACTAACGACTCTTAAGATGCCACAGTAGTATCCATTGGCTAGCCAAGTATGGGGCAAATGTCGTAAGGTTCAGGAGCAAAAGTGAATCAGTTCAAAGCTATACCAAGCCATGGATAAGATGAGGAACCGATGCAATGCTGTAAGAGGAGCCCCAAAGGAACCCATACGTGAAGCTGGTCGGTCAATGTAACATCTAGCTGCAGCTTCTTGGTTAGAGGCCCACAGTGCCCACGTCAGTGAGCCACGATCCTCGTTCAAGATGCGAGATGGTCGTACCTAGCTGGAAAATCAAGGGAAGTATTGTCGTCATGACTTTAGCTACGCACTCTTGCTTCAGGAATGGGAGACTGAACGTCCCCGGATACCGCCATGGCCCATGCGGATACAATATTTGCACCAATCATCTGAAGCGAGGATGAGCCTGATGAGAAGACAGTTACTCCCGAGATGGGTCCAGAACTGATCAACCCCCTAAGAAAAACCGAGCTTAATTGCTGACAGCGCTGTGCTTAACTCGAAGGGCTCTGCAGAGGCCGAGTCAAAAAAGCTTTGCAGGAATGTGGAGTCGCTAGAGATCCGTCTGTAACGTCGCAGCTAAGTTCACGGGGTCAAGGATCAGGGCAGGGACAGAAAGCAAGAAAGCAAGAAAGCAATCCCCGAAAGCAAGGCTACCAAGATCAGAGTAGGAGTACCTTGAGCCTCAACTCAAAGACACCTCAGGTGGTACCTCGAAATCCCACTTGCGGGGTGATAGCCCTGATGACGAGAGAGGTCATGGCATCATTGAGGTATTGTCATCTAAGGAGGAGATTGTGATACGAATAGACTGATTCAATCAATCAAGCACCATAGAGCTCGAGCAATTCGATGCCAGGTTGGGCTTCAGCCCTTTTCGAAGGTTGGGGCTGTGAGTGTCGTTAAGCTGGGATTCCGGTAACGTTTCATCGGAGAGAGTGGATACGGTGGCTGCCCCAAGAGAAAGATGGAATACGTCATTTGAGCAGAACTTTTGAGCCGCTCGACAGGAACCAGATGCCGCATGCGGCGACAGTGAATTGCAACTGTTCCTGCAGGGGCGGCGCCAAATAGAACTTGGCAGAGGGTGAGTGAAGCTCTGAAGCTCTGGAGGGGATGAAGTATACTTCGTCGCTTCAAGGTGGGTCGGCGGTACCTCGCTGACTCATCACCGCAAGCGGCGACACATCACGTGGATATAAGTTCTTCTGGATTCAGCTATCGTCTTAGGGCTTAGGGCTAGCGGCGCGTCGGAACGCGTCGTTGAGCGCGTTAATGGTCTGCTACGATGCGACGCTCGATTGATGCATTGATCTCGGATGGTTTGTGGTTTATCAAATCTACGAGACAAATCCACATAATTATCGCCCATGATGCCTCACTCAGTGTCTTCACAAGGCTCGGCCGCCGAACGCAAAGATGAAGAGGTTTTACCAGACGCTCCTGCTGCAGAAACGACCTCCGAAGACCGGGCCAATGCGCCCGATAACGCAGCAGCAGGGATGAAATTGGAGGACCTTTTCAACGATGATGACGAGGACGAGGAATACCCAGCTTCTAGTGCCCCGAACATCCAGGGTCCGGACGCAATGCAGACCGAGTAGGTATCGCGCCAAATCATCAAAGCATATTAGTGCTAACAGAGGTCGCTCAATCAGCGCCGCCCCAGCTCCTGGTCCGGAGGTAGACACAGACACTATGCTGGCATTTTATCAGCGTCTCTTCCCCTTTCGCTACTTATTTCAATGGCTGAATCATGGAATTGTTCCTTCGCCCGATTTCGGAAACCGCGAATTCGCCCTCACGCTTCAGAACGATGCTTATCTTCGATATCAATCATATGCAACAGCAGATCTGTGAGTACAGCGGGATATACCCTATCAACAACGACCACAATCCGCCCTAACAAGCAGCTAGCTTTCGCAAAGATATCCTCAGGATGAACCCCTCTCGATTCGAAATCGGACCCGTCTACAACACCAACCCACGAGATCGCAAGACGCTCCGCGGCGGCCAGTTGAAACCCGTCTCCAAGGAGCTCGTCTTTGATATCGATTTGACCGATTATGACGACATCCGATCCTGCTGTACGAAGGCCAATATTTGTGAGAAGTGCTGGGCATTTGTAACCATGGCCATCAAGGTTATCGACACGGCTTTGCGCGACGACTTCGGCTTCGAACATATCCTGTGGGTCTACTCCGGTCGTCGTGGTGCTCACGCCTGGGTGTGCGACCCCCGCGCGCGCAACTTACCCGACGACCGACGGAGGGCGATCGCCGGTTACCTGGACGTAGTACGAGGTGGAAACAGCAGCGGCAAGCGGGTGAATTTGAAGCGCCCCCTGCATCCGCACATGGCACGCAGTCTCGACATCCTGAAATCTCACTTTGCGCAGACGACCCTGGTCGATCAAGACACTTTCCTCAGCTCCGAACAGGCGCAGCGTCTGCTGGCTCTCTTGCCGGATAAGGGCCTGAATGAGTCCCTCCGCAAGAAGTGGGAGTCTTCGCCCGACCGCACCAGCGTCAATAAGTGGGCTGATATCGATGCGCTCGCCAAGACGGGCAAGAGCAGCACTCTCAATCCGACCATCCTCCGCGATGCCAAGCAGGATATCGTGTTGGAGTACACATACCCCCGACTGGATTCCGAGGTCAGCAAGAAGATGATTCACTTGCTCAAGAGCCCATTCGTGATTCACCCCGGCACGGGTCGCGTGTGTGTTCCTATCGACGCCCGCAAGGCAGAACAGTTCGATCCCCTCTCGGTGCCGACGGTAACGCAACTGCTCGCGGAGATTGACGCGTGGGATGCGGAGCATCCTAGCACCAATGCAGGACCGGAGGCTGTCGATGCAGAGGGCAGTGTAGCAGACTCTGATGTGAAGGGAAGCCGCAGGGTACAGGACTACGAAAAAACGAGCTTGAAACCATACATCGACTATTTCCGTTCCTTCATTGCCGGCCTGCTCAAGGAGGAGCGTGTTGGCAAACGGGAACGGAACGAGGACGTCGAGGAGGCAAAGCCTGAAAGCATGGAATTTTAGACCCTGGCTTTCCTTCTAGTCTATTCTCGCTGTCGTTGCGGTGTCTAACGTTTTTTTGTGAATTCCAGTCTGGGTGGTGCATATGGGTATGATTTTGAAGCGTTGGAGTATGTGCTTTGAAGGTCGAGTTATTGGCGTATGAGAGATCTTTATGGCGGTTGAGCCGTGTTCTGTGTAAATACTGTATTGGGTTATACTCTTTTGCTTAGTTATGTGGCTGCAGACTGGTTATCAAAGACACCACATAACGAAATAGGACAGGATAAGGCCGTGTTTTCGGTCATAATTACATTTTTTATTCATTTCTATGTTAATACATGATATGGCTGTCGAAAACACAGCACTTCCTGATTACTGAGCACAAAAGCCTGGTTTGAGTAAGACTAAGAGTGCAAGATAATATAGGTGAAGCTTGGAGCCACCATTCCAAAGCATGCTACATGGGACTTGAGAAAATATCAAATTTCGTGTCCGCATCATTTAAGCAGCAACGAAGTTCTTGACACCTGGAAGAGCTTTTTTAGCGAAGGAACCAACAGAGGGGAAAAAACCCAGGGAATACGTACTCTCGAGCCAGCGCACGTACTCCTTCTGCTCTTTGACTTGAATGTAGTCGGGGATCATGGTGGCAAGCTCAGCGTTGATGCCTCTCACATCAAGGTAACGGTCGACGAAGTTCTGAAGCTCCTCGTCGAGGTTCTCGAAAGGAGGACCAGCGTACAGGCTCTGTCTAGCCCAGTCCTTCTCGGCAGTCTGGGCAAGAGCCAAATCGGGCTTGTTGAAGTAGGAGAGCTCCTCGACCTGGAATACGCCGTCGCTGCACAGAGTCTGGATCAAGAGAGCGCCACTGCCAGGCTTCTCAATGGTAATGTTGACACGGGCCGGGAAGCTAGGTTCAAGATCGTCGATATCGAGCTCGTCACGGTCGGAAGGAGCGATACGGTCCTCAGGAAGCTGGGAAATGCCTGCGCGACCTTGGTTAGCAGGCTGGTGGGCTCCGAAGTCGTTTGCGTCCATCAGACCATCAGCGGAAAAGTCCTCCTGCTCGCTCAAGTTTTGGAGGTCTGCGACGGTAAAAGTAAGGCGAATCCTGAACGTCAAGAAAGACACAATTAGGACGGGAATGATGGATGACAAGGCGGGATAGAAGCTTCCTTACTCTTCCTTGCCGAACTTTTTGGTCAGTGTGACCTCCTGCTCGCCGGGGATATCCTTGACCTGAAAATTAAAGATATATGAGCTGATACAGTCTTACACACGGGTTAAGACAAAAGGACATACCTCCCAAGAATTGTTTTGCAGAACGTATTGAATGTTCTGAACGGAACCTTCCAGGTCCTCAAGACCAGAGGCCTTCTCATGCTTCAGCTCGTCCTCAAGCTTGGCAACAAGTTCGACGTCACCTAAAGTTTTCGGAACATCAGTGGTCAGCATCGCGTGCCAGAGAATGGGCTAAGATTCATGATCGAGCTTTCCGTGCTCAACGAAAGACAGGAATATGGAACGAAGAGGACGGAAGAAAGCTCGAAGAAGGCTGGTGAAAAAATGATGACGATGCGCACGAACGGCGATTGCATGAGCGCTCAATAGCTTCGTCTGGCTAGAATTGTCTTACCCTCGGCAGGAGACTGCTTGAAAGCCCGTGAGGTCGAGAAAGCAGCATACGCAGGCTTGGTAATCTGCTTCAAGGTGAAAGCATTCTGAGAGACAGCGGCGACAGGTCGGGAGATAGTCGCACGAGTAGAGACAGCGAGAGACCGCGCAATCGAGCGGGGAGCGGAGCGAGTAATAGTACGAAGAGACATCATCTTAAAGGTAACGAAGAGTGGATGGATGATAGAAGCGAAATGTGGAGTAAAATGGATGGGGTGGGATGATGGCGAGAAAGAACAAGAGACAATCAAGTGATGATGTGAACGGGAAGGAGCCTGGGACCTCAGGCATCTCTACTTTTCCCAGGGCTCTTCCGCGCCAAGACCCGCAGCTCCGTCTGCTGAGCAATTCGTACTCCGTTGTATACGGTCCAATTCGCGGTGAATGGACTAGCTGAGATTGGGAGAATCCTGTTATCTGGAATAGTACACAAGCCAGAGGCAAAATAATGAAAGTATTTGCGGCATGAGCTGGACTCCTAGGAGAAGAAAGCATGTTTGGAGCATACTACTAGTTAACTGTATAATGCACTTTAAGTATCGGGCAAGCGGCACTTGTCTCGGGGGAAGCACAGATGCTCTGAGAGTTTTAAAAGCACCCAACCCTTTATATGAAAAGACCTTCGCAATCTCTAAAATCACCTGGGGAAATTGTAGAGAGCACTTCTGTGAAAGGGGTTACAGGATGAACTGGTGGTGACCTGGGACATCTCACAATGGAACCATGTACAAGATATTTGCGAAGATGTAGAGTCGATGGCATTCGCATTATGTGATGAAGTGTTCGCCGCAGCTTCCGACTCCAGCATATGGGTATCCAATACTGATCTAAAAAGAGCATTTCAAGAAACGAAAAACCAAAGAAAACATTTTCAGGACATTCCTTTCGGAGGGAATATCGAAGGCTGCTTGCCTCCATCCTTGGTGATCCGGATGAATTTCATAGTGCTCAAGCCAGACCAGTCTCCATTCCACGCTCTAAGCGACTTAATCACACTCTCGTCACTAAGATCAGGCATCCAAAACCCCGTTTTGAACTCCTTATTTTCAACATCGGTGCGTTGCAGCAACGCTTCTTCCCGCTTGCTTGGAGGCCTGCCTTTCCGTCGCTCACTCTGTAATTGTTCAATCTCAGGCACACTGCGGTTGATATACCTGCTTCAAATGTGAGTACCGAAGAAGCGAGAGGATCTTAATTGGCACTTGCACGGTAAATACATACCTCGCCACGATATCCTTCATCTCGTCTTCCGACATGGCTGTCGTATCCTCGGGCAGGGTCTCGTAGAAGTAGGAAATGCGGTCGACTGTGTAAGCCCAAGATTTTGATTAGCAAAAGGCGTCACAGACCAGACAGAGAACTGCAGTGATCGGTTTTACCATATGTTTGTCTACCCCGCGACATATTGGCGGATACTCGAGCGACTCGATCATCTCTAGCGGTGGCACGGCGCAGTCTTCTGGCATCTCTGCTGAACTCGTGAAGAGCCTCAACGGCGCCTCTCTTCTTCGCAATGTGCTTGTGTACTTTCTGCAGCGTCTTCGGCATGTTGACGGCTTTTTCTTCAATCTCCTTTCCGCTAGTTGTATTGTCTTCCAGTTCATCAGCGATTTTTTTTCCCGGCGAATTTCTTTTTTTTTACCGGCAGAATGATTGAGCGGTGAGAGGGAGCACTCAGGCCGCCCCTACGGAACCAATCAGGAAATAAGTTGACTGTCCTTGCCCCATCGCGTTCCTGGCGCGTCAGAGGGGATGAAGATCGAGCATTCCAACCTGGTTGTCTAGGTCATTGTCGTTCACTGGTCATTTAGGGAGGGTGGATGTCTCCTTCCATCGTTCAAAACCACGAGTCTTTCCATGTTCTTCGCTTTCACCATCTGGCTTGACCCTTGAGCACCAGCAGCCGGATTCGACCCCTGTTTGGGCGGTGCCGGTATAGACGTGCTCGGGACTGCAGAGCGCGGGCTGCTATTCCCATCAATAGGGCTCTGACAATGGGAATTAAAGGTGATCCTCCGCTTGGTCTCAACCCTCGAGGATTTGTTCCTAAGTAACGTTCTTCTATTTAGGACTTCATGTTCTTCTCAAATCAATACAGAAACCATGCCACCTGAAAGATTATAGCGGACAGACTCTGGGAGTCGATGCCTATGGATGGTTGCATCGTGGTACGGTCGCATGCTCCGTGGACTTGGTTCTAGATAGGCCCACGAGAAAGTATGTGCTATGAAGCTCGCCAGTTCAACTGTCGTCCTAACGTGATCAAGGCACATCGATTTCGTTCTAAATCGAGTCCGCATGCTTATCTACTTCGGAGTGACGCCATACCTTGTATTTGACGGAGATAATCTTCCGAGCAAAGCTGAGACCGAAGCCAAGCGCCAGAAAAGACGACATGACAGCAAGTCACTTGGAATGGAATTGCTCCGAAAGGGCCGCACGAAAGAAGCATACCAAGAACTGCAGAAGGCGGTCGACGTGACGCCTCTGATGGCTCGTGAACTGATTGAAGAACTGAAGCAAATGAACGTCCAATATGTGGTGGCACCATACGAGGCAGATGCGCAGCTTGTCTACCTGGAGCAACAGGGGATCATCAATGGGATCATCTCAGAAGACTCTGACTTGCTTGTGTTCGGTGCCAAACGCTTGCTTTCCAAACTCGATCAACATGGCGACTGCATCGAAATTGATCGAGCAGATTTCGGGGCTTGTCGGGATGTCAGTTTGATTGGATGGTCGGATGATGAATTTCGGCGTATGTGCATTCTCGCCGGCTGCGATTATCTGGCCAACATTCCACGAATGGGGCTGAAGACGGCCCATCAGAGCATACGAAAATACAAAACCGTGGAGAAAGCCGTGCGCATGCTTCAATTCGACGGCCAATATCACGTTCCTAATGACTATCTTAAGAACTTCAAAGAGGCCGAGCTCACCTTCCTCTATCAGCGAGTCTACTGCCCCAAGGCTGAAAAGCTGGTCACGCTTACGATACCCGAAAGAGATGTGAATATAGAAGATCTGACCTACATCGGCGGCGATGTGGAACCTGAGGTTGCGGTGGGAGTCGCTCGGGGGGATTTGGATCCAGCAACCAAGAACCCATTGGTATTGAGGCCACCAGTTGCAGCGAATTTCACCGAAAAACGACTCACGCATACACTGCAACGTCGGCAGACACTCGGATCAGCCGCTGAACTGAAGCCTAATAAGGCTATCAACTCCTTCTTTACCCCAAAACGAATCCCGTTAGCTGAACTGGATCCGAACAGCCTCACACCTTCACCAAGCCAGCAACGGCTCTTGGAACGCCATGTTAACACTTCCTGGGAAAGTGTTCCTGTTTCAACCCACCCAGTGTTGACGAGATCAGCCTCATCTGCTGCGTCAAACAGATATTCTAGTCCCTTGGTGAGAAGTGTGGATCGGGACTCTTTCGTTACCCACCCTTCCAAGGTGTCTGCTCTGCAATCCTCTAAGCGACAGCGCCTCTGCTCTGATGCAGATGATCGGCACCTGCCAGATGCTCCTACTTGTCGCAGCCGATTCTTTACGAACGGTACTGACGAGTCTAGCCCGAGCGGACTGAAGATTGACCGAAATAAAAAGCCTCGGAAACATTCTTTGGACGTCTTTTCAGATGATTCCATAGAGGATATGATGTCTCAGATTCCGGATCCTGCCGAGACACCCGCAAAGGGTACGAGCGACAAGGACCACGAAGTTGAACAAAACCAATCCTCAGACGAAGCAAATGTGCTCGCGCAGTCCGCAAAAACTGAATCAGACCATGATCTCTCTAAAGATATGAGAGAGAAGCAGGAGAAAGAATGCAATGGCTCTTCAAAGACAGTAAGCTTGGAATCTAATCCGGCTGAGTTCCAGCAAGTCCTCGATTATCACATTGAGAAGCAGAATTCCACACTCCTTTCGAGATTCGCATTTCAGCGGAAAAATAGTAGCGCTCGCTTGGAGAATTTTGGACATGCAGAAACGAATATTCAGCCCAATCATACCGTGTGCTTCTCCGAATCGCAGATTGCCTTGAAAGCCGGGAGTCCGCGGACGCCTCCCAGACGAGGTCGGTCAACGCCCTTGCAACGACTGGGCCAAAGTGCTCTTGCTAGGTCTCGGTCTCTCAACCATCTTTCGTCCTCTTTAGCCGCATTTCGGGCATCGAAGGTGTTGTTACCTCCAGCAAAGCCTGCTCCGGCTGAAGCTTGCAAGAGTAATCTGAGCAGCACCCAGAGTCTGGTGCCGACTTGTCATGGGAGTGAAGATATGATCATCCCCGATAGTGAAGAGGAGGGAGGAGAAGAGGATTCGGAACAGCCCGACTTTGAAGCAATTCGAGGCTTGCAAGCGCCATTCGCAATCGATCTGAAGCGGTTTTCCTTTACCGGTGGTCAATAGAAAGACTTGGAATGCTTGGGCAGGATGATCGGCGCTAATGTCGTCATCGTCAACATAACAATCATCATTGGCGGTGTTCTTTGGAGTATTGTTCACCTTTTGACATACATAGCAGCGGGGTGCCTGGACGTATAAATATCAAGATCTACATGTTGTCTTATAAATCGTGTATACATAGGCTGAGTTGCGGAGTGAGTTGCAAAGACAAGTATTGACCGGAGAACATACACTGTACAATGACGGAGGCAGGGAAAAGGTCACTGCTGGAGTGGGAGTGGGCACGTGCTGATAAGATGGATCGGGGGCTAGCGCGATCAGCGGAGTCGCAGCGGATCCAATGGAGCAGCATGACGGCGGGCGGTGTGGAACGGTTACCGGGGAACCCGCCCGGTAAACAACAGTCCCCGGCGCCAACTGGTCCAGCCTCCCGCTTTTGGTCCGTGATCGGGTACTAGTAGTCTCCGTAGTAGTGCCTTGTCTGGAAGTAGATGCCAGCCTGAATCACTTCATACTCCCAGCCTCCCCAAGAACCCGCGCCCACTCCCATCCGCCTCTCACAACGCAATTCGGTCGGCATTGGACCTTGGAAACCTGCTCCAGCTGAGATCTTGCTCTCCCCTCCCTCTCTCTTCCACTCACTCACTCTCTCCTGTCCCCATTTCCCCTGCCCCCCCTCTCTCCCTCTCTCCGCTTGCCTGTTTCTGGCCTCCATTCAGTCCCATTAACCCACCAGTCCAGTTGGTGACTCTCTTTGTACGGTTCTAACCACAAATATCCACTATTCAGGGCTTCACGTGGGACACTCGAGTCATACATTCTTTCGATCTCGATTGCAATACCGGTCGCGGCCCGTCGCATTGCAACTCGTGTCGTCAACATTCCGCACAATCTCTACACACGCCCTAAAGACATTACCGAACAGCCTTGCATAGTGCTACGGATTCAAGGGTAGACATCAACATTGAAGCTCACTCCCCTCGAAGGAGCTTGTCACCTCTTAAATTGTTCTGTGAGGTTGTGATTCAGAAAAGGTGCGCAGCAACGCCGGTGCAGACTCCTTCTCGGGGTTCCGAGAAGTGAGTCGTGAACCAGAGAAGAGGAGAAGACAGCACCTCCACCAAACAACATGCCTTCGAAGATAGGTTCCCGGCTAGCCCGTATGTATTTCGCTTCGGACGCCCAGTATGCTTGCGGTTATTGACAATTGACCCTGCAGGGTTCCTACCGATGATCGGTTACCACCACGTGCTGATGATTATCATTGCGGTGGCTATCATTCTCCTCTGTCAGTAATTCTCCGATCTCTCGTGCTCCGGAATGCGACTAACGCCGACTAGCCCTATTATTGGCAGGATGCTCGTCATCCTCGCCCCAGATCCCTAGCATTTTTCTGATATCACTCTACTACGAACGATACAGTCCCACCTTCAACCTAGCCCAAGTAGATCCCAATGTGGTCACAGCAACGGCGAACATTGTAGGAGGAGCCGAAATGGAGGTCCGCGTGGGGTATTTCGGAATTTGCGTGCAGCCAGATGCGGGATCATATATTTGCAATGCCAATGCGACAGCTTTGGCTGAGATTGTCACAGTCGACCAAGACCCTCTGAACCTGATTTGGGTGGCATCCACATTCAAAGACGCCGTTGTGTTTCCATACCTACTGTATGTTCCGACCAGGCATTTGTTCTATGCGCCCCTGCTAATCTGCGACAGGATTATCGCCGTCATCCTCGCTTTCTTCTGCTTCATCCTGCTCGCAACATTTCCCGGATGGCACGATGAGCTAGATGCTAGTGGTTCCGAAGTTGAAGCCAAGCCGTTTCCGTCGCGACCAGTTTCGCAAGCCGCCCTTGCTCTGATTTTCGTCGCGTCTGTGTTTGTACTCGTCTCCGTACTCTGGCAACATACTGCATCTGTTGCCGCGAGCACGATCGCCCAGGATATGGGCAACGGCAGTGTGAAAAGTGGTGTCGGTACTTCGGCCATGGTGCTAGGCTGGTTTGGGTTCGGCCTCATGGTAGTTGTGACGATAGGTCTTCTGGTCATGATCCTCAGTATCAGCCTGATCAGACAATTGACGGACGAACCATAAGTCGACCAAGCACTCCGCCTACAACCCACCATTCGATTATTTCGCATTTTGATTCCCCCACCCTGATTTTTACCGCTACGCACACCCCTTGGTTCAATCACTTCCTCTGCTTTCTCCGACACTGCAGACCGCGGCTTTGCACGACGAAGAAACGGCATATACCATAAAACTGCACGTGAATAATGATGCATACTGACATTTGGATTATGGACTTTTTTTTTTTTTTTTTATCAATCTATCTGGTTTTCGATATGAGTTTACGGATACAGGCATTTGGACGGGAAATACGAGTTACGGTCATGGTTTGTTTGTTCGTGTTGTTTAAAGAATCCATTGCGAAAGAGATGCCTAATGATCAAGATGCGGCCAACGAGACGAATTGGTCGGCCGTTCAAACCATCCTTGAGCTCGGCTCATTGGAAGAAATCATATCTTCAAACTGTGTATTTGTTGTTATCTGTATTTTTTTCCCCCCTCTACCGTGTATATCTTTTCTCCTGCGGAATTGAGTATGTGATCGCTCGTCGTTGACATTGTATAAACGCTTACTAAGGCCACATTCAACAACATGTGCGATTGTGATGCTGCCTGCAATGGAGGAAGAGACCTTAGCAGAGGCCAGGTTCGAACTTGTGAAAACTGAAGGCGTCAAGGGGTAAGACAAGAATGTTAGCAAACTAGATAGCCATATGCATTGTGACCATTGAGATCACCAGTCTTCATTGCCAGCTTATTATCTCTACATGGTGTTTACCAAAGGTAGATTAAGTTATCCAACAGCAGAAGTTCTGCACTTAGCCCTTATGATTCCCCTAGATCAAGTATAACAACCATGGTATTCTCTAGGCAATCTCAAGGGCGTAATTGAGCTTCATTCTGGATTCCCAAACCGGTTTTAGGTGTACTGTGTGTAGTTACAGTACAGGATCTCTTTTGGGGAGTGGTTTGTGTCTTCAATACTGCTAGCCTTGTCTCGTTACGTTAACCCTTCAGTCTTTGATACTTGAATACTCTCTCTCTCTCGCTCGCTCGCTCGCTCAATTTCTGAATGTGTGCATGTAGTTCATCACTGCTGAAGACAACCCCATCGCTGTCAAGCAGTATCTAAACTCGAATCATAATTTGGGCAAAGGATTCTCGCTGTGTTGGTCCGACCGTCCTTCAACTCTGACTCATGCTGGTCTTGCATTTCCCTGCTTGCCCCCTCCCCCCCCCCCCCCCCCCCCCCCCCAAAGTCTAGTAATACTGAAAACGAGAAATATAGGAGTCTTTGAGCACGACGCCTTTAAAGTATCTGGTACAAGATGGATGATATGAGCCAGAATTTTTGGCCGTCACATCAGATCTGTAAAAACGAGATGGTGTGCTGACCATGGTTCCTTATTAGATAATCTGCAGGTTAGAAAACAGCATCTTTCTGCGCGCAGACATACATAGTAAATTAACTCTGACAATCGGCCGATGGAAGAAGAGTATTTCCCTTCTTCTTTACTTTTTCTCTTTATTTTTCCCGTTCAAATTCTTCTTTTTTTTGGTTTTTAGTAATTCATCACAGGGGGGCCTCCGCCTGTTCCCAGCTTCTCCTCGTGGTTGGCATCGTAGCCACCGCCATAGTCATCGAGAGATCTGTAACCGGGAGGGCCATTGTTGTCACGGCCACGACCGCGACCACGGTTACCTCCGCGGTTCTGGTGGCCGCGGCCCCGCCCTGCCGCTCCACGACCACGGCCACGGAAGGCGTTGCCCCGACGCGGGCCGTCATCGTGGTGATGGCGGCCACTATTACGCGGATGATTTGGCTGCTGTCTTCCGTGGTGTGGTGCGGAAGTGCCATCATATGTAGCAGGCTGCTCTGAGTGCGGCGGGTACAGAATTTCCTCATTGCGTTCCTGCTGGTGCCGTCTCTTGTGGTTCTTGTTGAGGAACTGGCTCTCCCACTCGCCCTCGTTGGGGTTCTCTTCCTCAACGCGCAGCACCACCTTCTCCCCGACTACGGTGTCCACGGTGAAAGCCTTGTCCGTGGGCACGGGGTGCCAATTCTGGATCTTGCCGGCGTCAATGGGACGGGCGCCTTTGCGCACCGCTAGTACCACGACGGGCTGGGGGTTCTCTGTGTAGTATTTTTCGGTGGCGGGGATGGGTGCCATGCGAGCCGCCCAGACTCGGTTCTCAAAACAGGCAGTCCCTGTGATCTGCCAGCTCAGTTTCTTACCGATGCCACCGACCTTGTCCAGTATGGATCGGGGGGCCGGGCGGGGGGTTATTAGTATACTGTTGGCCATGTACTTCAGGTCGTTGGAGTCAGCCAGCCCGTAGGGTAGCATGGGACTCAATACTTGGCGGATCAACCGATTCGAGTCAGCATTTGAAATCAAATAGCCAGTGTAGAAGATCGTGCGCTTGATGCGCAGCCGACCATACGGCGACCTTGCCTTGTTTAGTGACGAATTCCGGGTGGCCGTGTTGTGAGAATTAATCATGCGCTGTACTTCAGCTGTTTCCAGCACAGGGTCAAGATACATGGAGCCTTCAGCCACTTGAATGACTTCCGCACTAAGTGGCTTTCTCGGGCTGGGGCCCTGCAAAGTCTGGAACTTGCGGTTCAGCTGCTCAAAGTACTCCCGAAAGCCTTTGGCACTGGGCAGAAGGTCAGACGCTCCGGCAGCAGGAAGGGACAACAAGGAAAAGAGGGAAGACGTACTGCTTCGGGCGGTCTTCGTAGATGCGAAGCTCTTCTGCCTGCTCGTACGTGAGAATGAGATCTTCCAAGAAGGTCTGTTTGAACTCCATCGTGCTAGCGAATCGCTGACTCCTCGGGCCGACTTCCGGCTTGAGACATATTAAGTCAAACTCCAGCTTTTTACTGTCCACCATCCGCTTGACAATCTCGGAGAACCCACTCTCGCTGCGGCCCGTGAGCAGCACCGTCAAAGCGTCCTTTTGCTCCATGCTTAGTCTGACGAGTTGTACCTGGGGAACGTATCAGCCACCCGCCGTCGCTTTCAGCCCAGAAGGTCAAAATGAGTATCGCACGATCTGTTCATTCCACCACCCCTCCCACGCACGCGGCTCTTCCTTTTCGATACCTTCTCCCGTCGCTGAGAGCAAGTTCGGGTCGTGCCACCAACCGCCGTTCGCGAAGCTCTCATAAGCTTGCAGGAAGCCAATTGTCGGGCCATTCCAGAGTTGTGGGTTGGGAAGTGGACTCAGGAATACTTCAAGGCATTAGCTGCGAAGCAAATTCGGCGTAATGGCGCAGGAGGGACGAGTCGATGCTTACATGTATTGTCGAAGTCGTAGACATGAATGGACTTGACCTGCGGCACGGCTGTGGCGCAAGATAGATGAGGACTTGTTAGCCAGGAGAGTTCTCATAGCGATGTGTTGTCGTAGAAGTGAGCCTCACCTGGTAATTCCTTGTTCGTGATCGACCACCGTCTTAGACTCGTGATAGTGCGCGCGGGCGCGCCGTGGGTGTGATTCCTCATCTTTAGAGCGTTCTCTGCGACTACCGATCTTGCAGATCTCATGACCTTCAGCATGAATGAAGTATAAGATGAGGAAATGCAGAGTCTTCCCGTGCACAGCTACAGCGTGCTGAAAATGGGGGAGGATTCGCCGCGGAGATTTCGCCGCATGCCACAGACCGGCGCAAAGAGCGGGCAGTTTGGACAAGTCCGGCAGGCGGAACTGGACCCGGTCTTTACGGCGCTTATCGTCTCCCGTATCAATTCTGCCCGTCATACTCCCCAGTCCCTCCATATCTCCAGGCGGTAAGTAAGCTGACAATGACGTTTCACCAAAGGCGGTCAGCAATTCCTCGCCTTCTGCGATAGTTAGGATTCCCAAAACCTTCCTGCTTTGATCATTATCAATTTCTCACTCAATGCGCGAGCGGGTGTAGCTTCCCATGTCCGATGATGAAGACCTACGGCAAAAGATACTGCAACGGACTCTTCAGGAGGTAACCCAAGAAGAGGGCGAGCACGAGGCAAATCCTTGTGTTATCTGCCTCGAACCCGTCTCCGAAACCGCCATCGCGGTGCCCTGCAAGCATGCAAACTTCGACTTTTTGTGTCTGCTGAGCTGGCTGGAACAGCGGCGGAACTGTCCGCTCTGTATGTCTTTCGCATCTCCTCTAGCCTGCATGTATGTGTCCTGCAAGAGTCTCCACTAATTACCAGATTCTAGGTAAGAGCGACGTCTCCTCGGTCAAATACGGCCTTGACAGCCCCCAGGGACCTAAAGTCTATAATCTTCCACCTCCACGGCCAGGGACTACCAGCGCACCCTTTTCTCATTCAAGCGCATCACACTTCATTCATCGTCTCCCATCTCGCCGTCCGCGCCGCGCTCGAAGCCCCGCAAATAGGCCCCAGCACCAAGGCCAACCGAGCGAGGACCCCCTCCGCCGACGCCAATACATCTATCGCCACCAACTCTACTCCCTTCGTGTTGGTTCGAACCGTCTCTCCCAATACCGTGAGCTCACTCCCGACCGCTTCAACCGGGAGGAGGAGCTCGTCTCTCGCGCCCGTAAATGGATCCGTCGCGAACTCAAAGTGTTTGCTTTTCTGAACCCGTCGACTGAGTCCGTCGGCCTTCAAGAGGCAGGTGGAGACTTGAGCTCGGCCCAGCGACAACAAGCCGGTACTCCTCGAACTGGTTATCAGCGATTGGAGAACCGACGCGGCAATAATGCCGAATTTCTGCTCGAGTACATCATCGCGATCCTCCGCACGGTCGATATCAAGGGCAGCGCAGGCCAGGCGGAAGAGCTGCTGCGAGACTTTTTAGGCAGGGAGAATGCGCGCTTGTTTCTGCATGAGCTCCAGGCTTGGTTGCGGAGTCCGTATACATCCTTGGAGGATTGGGATCGGCATGTGCAGTATGAGGATATGGCGCGCCGACAGGGAGAGGCGTCAGCGCAGGAGCTGATGATGGTTCGTCGGCGTCAACGCCTGTTTATGGCTCCGGAGCCTCACATATTCGGGGAAGAAGAGGAAGAGGCCGCCTAGGGAGGGGTAGAGTGGCAAAGTCGGCTCAATCGCGGAGACAGCCATATCAACGCGGAAGCCAGGAGCAAGCCAGAAGGGTACAATATGCTCGAGAGCGGTATATACCAGACTGACGTAGAACAGGCTGGGTGCATTTTGCAGCGTTTTGTGGAGTTATGGATGATGTGTAGCATATACTATGAATGATGCATGCTATAGACAAATGTATGAATGGCAAGACTGGTATCTTGAAACGCGGCTAGAAGAATACGCTATGGGGGTAATCATGGCTCGTGATCTGTAGGTTGGTGTTTTATCGCCGCCTGCCGAAACGCCCAGCGCCTCGTCCCTTGGAGTTCTTATTCCGAATTTTTAAGGACCGGTAATTAGCATGCGCTTCCGGGTTGACCTTGCGCGCGCGAGGCTTGCTGGGCTCGGCATCCTTCACTTGCGCCTGTCGTTGTGGTGGCGGCTGCTCTGGATTCTCTGGGGCCGGCGGTTTGCCGGCCGCGATAGCCTCTTTCATCTTTTCGGAGAAGCTCTTGCTTTTCTCCCGAGGCTGAGCATCTTCATCGTACTCTGGGTCGAAGTCTGAGAAGTCCGGATCTGACATGGTGTGCAGCGAGTTGAGGTCATCCAGATCAGGAATATCCATGTGGCTGTTATCCAGGGCACCAGGGCCTAGCCGTGGCCGCTGAGTCTCAGGGACGGCGGCGACCTCATCTGGACCACCATGACGGTTGCCCTCATCATCCTCGGCAAGAAACGCGGGTTCGGGGGCGGATTGTGTCGATGTCGAGACCACTGGCTTCATGCGCACCTTGCGGGTCGTCCGCTTTTGACCCTTCTTCTTCCAGACCGGACCACCCTGATTCTCCGCGGCGGCCTGGCTATCGGCCACCTGAGCGTTCATGGCCGCCTGCTCGGCCTCAATCTCTCTCAGAACGTCCAGATCATCCTGCATCTGCTCCTCTTCCATGTCCCGCAGACTCTGCACCAGAGCCGTGAGCCCTTTCCCAATGAACGAAGGTCTTTGTCGCGCAGCCATCGGACTCAGGCCCCCCGTAAAATTCGAACTGTCGTACCGTCCCGACGTCGACCGTCGCAGGAACGAGGGGGTCCCTGACTCGTTCGGCTCCCCCGCGGCCGCCGTCGTCGCTGGGCCTCCCTCTGCTCCTCCCATACCCACCGCCTCTGTTCCCCCTTTCTTCAACCCATCATCCATCATAGTCGCATACCGCCAGGTCGTGGGCGTCGCAAACAGCGTCGACAACATCCACTTCTTCCCCGAAGACGTCGGAGTCCTCCCCAACCGCGAACTATCATCCTCATCATCATTATCACCATCATCCTCGCCCTCGTCCTCCTCCCCCTCCTCCGCAATCGTATCCAGTGTCTTCCTCTTCCTCCTCCCCCGCCTCGACGGCGTCTGCACATTCGCATCCTTCAACCCCGCCATCCTTACCGCCGACGGCGTAGCCGTACTGCCCCCGGACTCAGACAAAAGATCAAAGAGCCCTAACGCCTTCCCATCGCGCTGGGGTGTCGGCCCGATCGCCGCTTTCAGGGGCGAGAGATGCGTGCTCGGGCTGAACAACCGCCGAAGAACGGAGGGGGAATCGTAGGGATCGACTTCCGCCGGGTGATTTATGTTCGGCTTTTTGGATGGCGTCTCAAACGCCTTCCCTGTTGCGCCCTTGCCGGCGGGCAGCCTTTGTTTCCGTGGGGTGGAGAGATTTAGCGCAGTGTCTGGGCCATGGGGGGAGGTGTGTTTTCGTTTCTTCTTGTCGAGGTTCTCATCTGTCGTTTCTGTCTTCTTGTTGTTGTTGTTGCTGCTGTTGTTCTTGGCGGAGGAGGACTCGAGGGATTTGAGGCGCGAGTATTCTTTGTATTTGGCGGCTGTGGAAAGGGGTTTGGGTGGCGTTAGCAGGGATCAATCTTGTATCGCGTGAAGAGTGCATGCATGCAAGCGTCCGCTGCCCTCTTCCTTTGAGCAGCATGAAGAAGGAAAAAAAGACACATACCAATTTCAGGAACCTTTTTGATATCCCCTCGATCGGCTTTTCTGCCCCCGTTGGCATCGGCAAACGCCCTCTCCCATTCCTTCAGCTCCGCGCGGAGGTTGGCGGAGTGCGTTGTTGCTGCTGCTGGTGCTGCTGGTGGCTCGGATACCATGGCGGTGGCCATTATTGCATGGTTGTTGGTCTTGTGCTAAACGCTAAATATAATAAGAGTTTACGAGTAGTAGGTATAATCCTTGCTGGGATTTCTTGAAATTGGTCGTCTGTGTATGTTGTAAAGGGGCCGGGTGAAAGGCGTGGTAATAACTTAGTACTTCGGCGGTTGGCCCCGTCGCGTGCGCGAAAATCAATTAACGCGGGTTTTGGTTAAGGTGGGGTGACGTAGCGTGTCTCGACCGTGGCCTACTGGCTACACCATAGTTTATTCTTCATCAGAACACCAAGTCTTAAGTAGTTAAGTAGCTGAGCAATTGCATCCACCACTGACTTAATTTGAATTGGGTATTAGGTAAGTTCATTAATTTATGCTTTTACAGACATCATATCTTCATGGGAAAAAAAAAGAAAAGAAACAAACAAAGAAATAGTCTATCACCAACTCGTCAAGCCCCGACACCTGTCGAACCCTCCCCGTAATTGCGACTCGGGATGCACCACCTTGCCCTGCAGAAGCGTGTACTTGACGATCCCTTCGCAGTGTTCAGGTCTGATTCGGGCCAGCCAGATCATCTGCTCCTGCTCTTTGCGGTAAATCAGAACGTTCGCAGAAAACTTGTGGCCGCCAACGTGCGAGACGAAGAAAATGCCGACTCCCCCGGGTCGATCATCGTTTGTGTCGCGATAGAGCCCCAGCGGCCGGAGCTGGCGCTCGAGCTCCTTCTTGATCAGCGGAGCGGTGATGCCGCAGCGCGCATCGCGCCGTCGGTGCGAACAGAGCAGGACCACGTAGTCGTACTGGCAAGGACGTGGGGACAGTCGCGACGTGGGGGACTCGGGAACGATGCCTTTGTTGGATAGCGGAGCGTCAATGTATCGGTCCACGACCTCCCGCACGTCGGTGCTTTGTACGGAGTCAAGAAAGGTGAAGGAAGGAAGAAGGAGGATTGTGGTTCCGTGGGTGCTGTCTTGGTCCTCTTCGTGGTGGGACTGGAGGTTTGAGGCGGAGATCATCATGCGCTGGGTTCCCAAATTAGCGGTCGTGCGCCTGGACACAAAGTACCGGAAGTACAGTACGTACCCCATGCTTTGACTGGTTGGAGGGAGCATCGAATGCCTCCATGAGGGATCCCTTCTCACTCTCCACATGTTCTGTCCAGTCCGACTTGCCCGTCGCAATCAGGACATGGGTATGGAATTCCTTGATATGCCCGTACAGTGGTCTGGTGGTTTCGACCTTCACCTTTGGGGGAAATTGCACTGTGCAGTCAGCGCAGTCTTTCTGACAGTCAGGTCCATCTTCTGTGGGGTCCACGCGGGGGAAGATGTAGTCGTCGCGGATGAGACCCCCGCGCGACAGGAGTGATCGAAACATCGTGACTATATCCCCTTGGGGCGCTTTTGAGATTAATGACGATGTTTTTTCGGTTTTCCGGTTTCACCAAAGAACATGAACCGAAAAACAGGGCTTGATGTGATCTGAGTCGACAACCTATTCTCATGGTGGGGTCATATACTCGATACAGCTCGGAGACGGACTATCACCAACCATCATCTCCGAGGCTTATGTCCGACGGACTGGGTGAAAATAGGCAACCATCGTTGTGCTCCGGAGTGCGCTGGGATGTCGGGGAATGTCTCGGGGACAATGACCGTCAGGGCCTGTCAGACGGCCGACTGCAGGCTGCAACGAATATCACTACCCAGGTAAGTTTGGGATGTCTTCCAAGTCTAGCTGCGGCAGAGTCCACCCGGCGAACTATAACTGCTGTCCATTAAGTTAAGCACAGCAGAGAAATGCCTAATGACAGCATCGCCACCGGCTCATTAGTTTCAACGGTCAAAGTCTCTGGCTCCATAACTCTATCTATCGCATCCAATTGACCCGAGAGCCATAAATCCTCATCAATATCTGCCACCACAAAAAGCGGTGCATCAAATTTGCGCCGGCCTCCGCCAGTGGGACTCCGGCCCGTATTTTGCTTGCCGGGACCCTCCTTCCAGCCACTTGTCGCTAGACTCAGACGGGCAACATCCCTGTCATTCATCATTGACTCTGGTATAGTCGCTGCAAGATGTCTGAGAGATTGAGAAACAACCACGGACTTGCCGACCGTAGCCGTAAGAGTTCTTATTTAAGACACTGCCTCGATAGCTCGTAAAATGTGATCAGCCTGATCAGCCTGATCAGCCGAAGAACGAAAGGCCAGTCCGGCTCACTCACTTTCAGCTCTTACAAGTTACCACAAATGAAAATACGACAGACAGTTCCATTGTTGATCATCATTATTAAAAGAAACAGAAGCAGAAAACGAAGATTGTCTCTGCGTGCAGCGTCGGCGATGGTTCTTGTTCTTGGCATGATGTGAAACCCAGACCGGGTCAGGTTGCCCCATTTGGTGGATTCGACCGGCGGTACCAACACGTAAGCCACACTATATTGTGGTCCAAGTTGGGTTTTATGTGCTTTGCCCGCAGGCCAGTTGGTAGTAGTTTTTGGAGGGGGAAAACAGCCATACATTTTGGCGGTGGTGCGCATACCTCCCCATCTTCCCTCCCTCCTCCCCTCCCCCTCCAATTTATTCAAGTTCTCTCACGACCACATCCATCCCCCTTCTCCTCCCCCCCCCTTTTTACCTTCTTCACTTATGGCTGATGTTCAGTTGAAATTGGGTGCTTCGGCCCCAATTTCTCAAGCTGAACAACAGCATCAACAGCCACAGCAACACCAGCATCGGGTGCGCAAGCGTCGTCGGCGGACAATGGCGTGTATGCAATGCCGCAGCAGAAAGCTGCGTTGCGACCGTGAATATCCCGTATGCGGGCGTTGTCAGAAGAGCAAAACCCCAACCCGATGCACCTACGAGGATGGATTTCTCTGGCAGCAACCCAATACAGTTGCTTCGCCCGTATTCTCCGAGAAAGGTCCCACAGCCACGACACAAATGGCCCCGACTGATCGGGCGACTGCCCACCCTACCCCGGATTCGGGGATAAGTAGTTTGCCGACTCGGCCTCAACCTATCTCCAGGGACTCACGTCCCGGGGAAGAGAGGCGCGATAAGTTCTTGGAAACTGTTCTCGGCGCTCCCAAGGCTGCCGTCAATCAAGAGCCTTACGCAAATACTAGCCTGTTGCAGCGTCCTCGCCAGGTGCTCGAGCTGCATCAGGAAACCCAACCGCACCACCCCGGGGAGGACGAGGAAGACCTTGCGTCGCCCACGCAGCAGCTAGACATCTCGCCGCGGATCATGATGCGAGGTCGAGAAACCAAGACTCGCTACAATGGCTCGGGCATATTTGCCAATCTGATAGCTCAGGTATGCCGCCCTGTAATCCTGTCCGATGACTCCGGTCGAGTGACACACCGACGATCTGATTGGTCATGCCGCAAAGTCACTCTTGTTGATTGCATGCTTTAGTTTCCCGACCTCAGAGCCTTTGCAGAGGAGATTAGGGTTGCCAGCCCTCATCTCTCTGCCTTGCGCCCGGATCTTATCAGGGTCAAAAAGGGCCTCTGGAAGAGGAAGCCATTAAATGAACCATTCCCAATGCCCACCATGCAATCATTAATCACCATGCTTCCTTCTCGCCCCGTGGTCGACGAGTTGGTCTATTTGTATTGCAGCTATATCGAGTCTTCCCATCGCATCCTTCACATGCCCTCATTTGTGGAGGAACTGGAGCAATTCTGGACACAGCGAGACAGCCCTGACATGACTTCCCCCATCTTTGTGGTGCAACTTCTCCTAGTACTAGCATGTGCATGGAACCTGGCTGATCTCAGCGCTCTCCAAATGAAGAATGAGGCCAATCTCTCATGCTATACGGCCATTGAATGGATTCTCCACGCGGAGAAGTGGATGGAAAACGCCAATTTCAAACGGCCCGAGCTCGCAACCCTCCGCCTAGAAACGCTGCTCATTACCGCTCAGAATATCCATGGCATGAAGCGCAGCCAGGCCTGGCTTGCCACCGGGACTCTGGTCAAGCGGGCCATGATGGCAGGGTATCACCGCGACCCCAGTCGATATACCAAGATCTCCGCTTTTAGCATGGAAATGCGCCGACGCATGTGGGCTACCATCGTGGAACTCGACCTTCAAATATCCTTGGAACGCGGCATGCCCCCTTCCGTGCAAGAGGATGACTATGACACATTTCCAGCACTGAATATCGACGATGCGGACATCCACGAAGATAGCACTGAACTACCGAAAGAAAAGCCGCTGGAGGTGTTGACAGATTCTTCCTTCCAGGCAGTGCTGAGCCAATCTCTTCCTCTACGGCTCAAAGCCTGTGCCCTGATGCACTCTCCTCGAATCAGCTGTCGATATGAGGAGATCATACGTCTGGATTGGGAACTGAATCGTCATCTGTCCAGGATCCCCACCTGGCCGACACCTGAAATGGACGACTTCCATCGTACCTCAGACCGGGTAGTCTTGATCAAGGCTCTTTTGACGAACAAGATTGGTCACTCGCTCTTGTCTATTCACACACCCTTCGCCATTGAAGCTCCCAAGGAAGCTCTTTTCGCACCGTCGGCTCGGTCCCGCCTTGAAGTCGCGTCGATGATTCTTTCCACTCAGCGGCGGCTCCGTGAGATGTCGACTCCGCTTTCGCTCTGCAATATGGGAGAGTGGACAGTGCAGGCTTACTGCACTATATGCCAGCTCCTCCACGAAAAGGACGGTACCGCCGGTGAGTTGTTTTCTGACTTGACATATTTATGCAATATGCTAATTGAATCACTAGGCGGTTTTTCTACCTCTCTCACTCGTACCCTACCCGGGCTCCCCGAGTTCTTGATCTCCCTGGTGGAGACCACGCTGACCTGCCTCGAATCCCGTCTGCTTCTCGTGGTGAAAGGAGCGAAAGAATACTTTTTCATGTCGACCATCCTGGCGCTGGTCAAAGCCTCTCTCTGGCCCAGCCAGTCCCATATTTACAAACAAGAGGTAGTGGAACGTGTAATCCTGTTCGCACAGACCCTCTTCACCCGACATGCCAACTGCGCTCACCTGGGGGATTGGGGCATGGGTAGTTTCAAGACCAACCAGGTAGGTGTTTCAGTCATATTCTAGTCGACTTTCGATCTGTTCGGTCGCTTACTTGCATGTTTTTGCAGGTTCCGAGCCTCAATGGTGGCCCTGGCATGGCACCGCCCTTTGTTCCAGACGTAGCGGTCGGGCAGCCGGGGACCTTCGGCATGGTGGTTAGTGTCTTCTACCTCTCTTTCCCTCTCGAATCCAGCTCACACTCTGTCTAGCCCACTGTAGATCCGTTTCTCGACTCCTTTGACTGGGCCGACTTGACGGGCATAACGTTCTAGCGACGATGTAAGAGTAGATGTCACATAACGCCCTATCATGACGATAAGTGTTTGACCACTGTACAAATAACGAGTACAGTTGATCCCTTGTATTACCTGTTGATAACTCCCGGAGTATGCCACATTCTGAAGGAAGCCTTAGTCAGAGGGGTGAAGATCACCGTGGCAGTGACGCCATGGCGATCGGAATTGAGCGACGATCGACGGCACGGCATCGATGTCACCGGATAGTCATACCCCCACGCTCCCCGTCCGGTTTTGTATGAATTGGCACCGATCGAGTCCACGCCGTACTGACATCAACTAGTCTTACCGAGGAGAGATGCCTGGTGCATGAAGACATTGATTGATCACCCAGCAAATGATGCAAGATGCAACGAACACCTGGGGGTCGCGGAGTGATCATCCTGTCCAAGGTAGTCGTGCGGTGTGAGCTTTTCTGTACGTCAGTCGCTGGCTATGATTTACTGTATGTATGATAGATGGAGGATCTTGACGTAGGGACTGGATGTACCTCAAATCTCCAGGGATTGAGTTAGAGAGTGGTGTTTTTTTTTTTTTCAAAGGCTACCACTAGGGGTCGATGTACACAGATAAGAGTTACCGACACTGGCTACGGTAGGTACTAGGTACCTAATGAGTGTATTTATAGCAGACCAATCGGTAAACTGGAACCCTGCACACTGCCATTCATGACTGCCGCAGATTGTATGCAGGGCCTTCCTCTTGTGTTGTGGTACTCCGTATGGATACACCCCTGAATGATCAATATCTTACCAGTAATTACCAGATAAGAGCGGCTATTGAAAGCGTAAAAGTGGGAACCTGACCATACAGGAACGATAAAATAAAAACAACAATTGTTGTTGATCGCCTCTCCCTCAATCTTCCCTCAACTCTCTCTTCAGGCTCCAACTTTTGTGTCCCACTTGGCCCAGGGTCTGGAGTCTAATCTAGACAGTACTAGACTACCGCCATCTCTGTCTCTCAGTCCTGTTTTCAGACTACTGCATTCTCCGCTCATTTGTTTCGTATCCAATGAAGTTCAATGCAAGATGGCTAATCGTCAGAGCGGCCCATTGAGGCTGTCTACGATGTGTACAGCCATTGCACATACAGTGAAAGTCCACTTCAGCCACTCTATGCTAGTATATCTTAGTCCAATCCCCCCCCGGGATTCTGGTCTGATTAAATTTGAAAATTTTTCCACTTCTGGTTCCTACCGTCCACCAGTGCGTCGCTTCATCCTCCCCGCAGCCTGAGCGAAGCAGACGGGCGTCCAATGAATCTCCTCACCGTGCTGAGCACGACCATTCTACTATCCACGGTCAACGGCAGCTCGCAATCCGACACCCAAACACAGAATGACACTTCGCACTTCTCCCAAACCACCAAATACCCTCTTCCCAACGTGGGCAACGTAGCCGCCCACGACCCCAATATCCTGCGCCACGATGGGGCCTACTGGCTTTTTAAGGGCGGTGTCCACCTCCCCATGTACAAGGCCTCCAGCATGTCCGGGCCCTGGACGCAGCTCGGCACCGTCCTCGACGGCGACAGCATCATCCCCAAGCAGAACAGCAGTCGCCCCTGGGCGCCGACCGCCATCGAGTGGAACGACACGTTCTACTGCTTCTACTCGATCAGCAAAGCCGGCAGCCGTGACAGCGCCATTGGTGTTGCGACCTCGACAACGCAATTGGATCCGGGCAGCTGGACGGACCACGGCGCGCTGATCAACACCGGCCAGGGCAATGGGTCGGATACGGCCCCCTACACGGACTCGAATGCCATCGACCCGGCCTTTATCGAGGAGCAGACGACGGGCCAGCCTTTCTTGTTGTATGGGAGCTACTGGCACGGCATCTATCTGGTACCGCTGGATGCGGACCTGCTGTCCGTCAAGGCGCCGGGGCAACCTAATGCAACGACGACGAACCTGGTCTATCAGCCGGATGGGAAGGTGAAGCCGGTGGAGGGGTCATTTATGAGCTACCGGGAGCCTTATTATTATCTTTGGTTCAGTCATGGCAAATGTTGTGGGTTTGACAATGGGTTTCCGGCTAAGGGAAAGGAGTGAGTTCTGCTCTGAGGGTTCTTTCTGAATGGATCCGCGTTGATTGCTGACTACGCTGGGGCGGGGGGAGTGAATAGGTATAGCATTCGGGTTGGTCGGTCGCAGGATGTGAGAGGGCCATTCGTGGATAAAGATGGCCACCAGTTGATCGATGGAGGCGGGACGGTGGTCTATGGCTCGAATCATGGATCGGTTTATGCTCCCGGAGGGGTGGGTGTTTTGTCGGGTACAGATGGGGACTCGGATGTTCTGTACTATCATTACCGTGAGTTGGCTTTTGGGTGTCTCAGGAGTGGGCTAACCCCCATTGGTAGTCAATACTTCGATTGGATTCAAGGATACTGTAGGTGAAGCTCATGCTGTGCAGTGAGACCATGCTGACCCCGCTCTAGGATGCGCAGCTGGGCTGGAACTACCTCAAGTATCAGGACGGATGGCCAGTCGCTCACTCAGGGTATGTGTTTTCTCCCTGCTGGCCATGACTGTGCTAATGTCGAATGCAGAGACAACAGCACCGGAACGAGCGAAAGCAGCGGTGGCACGGTTCGACCGAGCTATCTGCTACATATTCTTGCATTCAGTATGATGTTCTTGCGCCTTTGATCTAGCGACATACTAACAATGCACCTAGTTACTTGGGGCTATCTTTGGCTGCCCAGTTGGTGAATCATGCTGGCAGACTTGATAGATGATTACCCGTGCAGATAATCTTAGATGATGCATGGCGACACGAGATAACACGAATGAAACGACAAATAGACCTGCTACACACTAGATACCTGGCATCTAATTCGCAAACAACATATAGCACATAATTTCCACCAAAGTCGAATGCATACTCGGCATTGAGACAGCATGTACAATCTACACGAACTTGAAGTCACGGATCCCAGCCACCGTCCACAATCAACACCTGCCCCGTGATATACGAACTCGCATCGCTCAGCAGGAACACCACCGACTCTGCCACCTCCTCCGCAGTACCTAATCTCGAGAAGACGGTAGGCATTGCATTCAGTGTTCCACCCTGGATCTCCACCGCTTGATCCAACAACGGCGTCTGAATCGAGCCCCTAAACCGGCAAATACATAGCTTAGCGAGTCACATCTAAACCCAACCAACCCCAACCCCCATAACCACGCAAAAGAAAAGGAAAATCAAAACCTACGGCGCAACAGCATTAACCCTCACCCATCGGCCCCACCTCCTTAGCCACACTCCTCGTCAACCCCACCACCCCATGCTTCGTCGCCGAATACGCCGCATGGCGCGCAAACCCATGCAGATCCTGGGTACTCGCCGCATTGACCACACTGCCTCGCCCCGCCGACTGCAGGATCGTGCGTACCTCCGCCCGCAGACAGTACATTGCGCCGGCCATGTTGGCCGCGCCATCCAGGCGGCCAAAGTGCGCGACGGCTCGCCCGATCCAGGCGTCAACGGCGGGACGGTTGGTCATGTCGAGGGGCGTTGTGAGGATGGTGGATCTCTCTGGTTTGGTGGTGGTGGTGGTGGTGGTGGTTTGCTGGGCATTGGCAGTCAAATTGGAGACGGCATTCTGTAAAAGCGGACCTCGGAGATGTCAGCCAGAGATAGACGCGCGCCGTGGGCGTGGAGCTACTTGGCGACTGCGAGACCATTGCCTGAGAGGCCGGTTATGGCGTAGACTTTGTTTTGGGGGGTCAATTCGGTTCCCTTTGTTTTGGTTTGGAAAACCCGGTTGAATGAGGTTGAGATAGTAGATTGGGTCGCACTGAGGGCTACGGGGGCTTGGTTGTTTGATGTGGATCTCCGAGGAGAGGGATGTATGTAGTATATAGACCGGGTATATATGGGTAAAGTCGAGTGAAGCATGCTGCCATGTGCCCCGCATCGTCCATTTAGCCTTTTTGCCGTGGTTGTTGAACTGCGTGTACTATGAATAAATGCGGCCGGCATGAAGGGGTTGTTTACTACTAAGTGGTGGTGCTGAATGGAGTGCCTGTACTGCGAGTGGTATCTGGGCCATGTGTTGATTGGGTTGCGTCTACAGCTTATCAACCTCCCTCCCCATCAAACAAATCAACTGGAACCTACACCTACAGCAACACATCCGTAACTACACTCTCTGCAAGAGAGAAACGATCAACACTGAATCTCCTGTCCTCCCTTGACCGAGAACCTCACCTCAGCCCCCGCACTCCTCCCCTCCCTCACAAACTCACACCAAACCACCGTCCCATCCCCATCCCACCCAAAACTCACCTTCCCACCTCCTCTCACCCTCACCCCCTTTACCTGCCCTCCACCCCACGCCCTCGGGATCGCCGGTCCCAGCACCACCTCCTGCGGCCCCTTTTGCGTCCCCTCCAAAGTCTCATAGCTCCGATCCCCATCCCTCACCAACATCTCCAACACCGCACCGACCACCCCGAAGTTCGCGTCCGCCTGAAACGGCGTACTACCGCCGTACAGACTCAGCCCGTTTCCCGCGAAATTCTCCTGCACCGCGAGCGTCAGCTCGGCGTAGGCGTTGGCGGTCTCATTCAGTCCCGCCCAGCACGCGCTGCGCCAGACCTTGGCCCACCCCGTGTTTTGGTCCTCGGTGCCGTTGCCGCGGGAGTAGAGGGTGGTGGCGACGGCGTCTGTGACGGTCCGATTGGTGGCGTAGACACTGGAGATGGAGGAGCCGGGGTACCAGCCGTACAGGTTGGAGAGGTGGCGGTGGGTGTCGTTGCGGGTGTCGAGATCGAGTTTCCATTCTTGGATTTGCGACCAACTGCCGATGAGCAGGCCGGGGGAGAGGCGAGGGAGGGCTTTGTGGATCTTTGTGAAGAGGGTGGCGTCGGTGGCAGTGGGTTTCGAGGGTGGAGTGGTCAGGAGATGGGTGAAGAGCTCGGCGAGGAGTTGCTGGTAATGGGTGCAGCCGAATGTCTGGTTGGTTGTCAGGTTTATTTATTGGTTGGGAGCGGGGAAAAGAGGGCTTGTGGGCGATACTAGGGAAGGGAACTCACGGTAGGGCCATGTTCGGGCGAGTTGCATGGATTAACGACCAAGGTGCCGTCATGGAAGTATTCGTCTTCAACAAGCTGCGAGAGCCAGAACTCCGCTACCCCCTTAAGGATCGGATAGCCTGTGTCTTGGTACCAGGCTTCGTCCTGGCTGTAATCGAAGTGGTCCCAGACGTGGTGGGCGAGCCAGGCATTGGAGACGGGGTAGTTTGCCCATTGCGCGTCGTTCTTCATGCTGGAGATATGACAGAAGTTGGTTAGCCTCTATAAGTGAAGGATTGACAATTGTTTTTCTTTTTGAACGGGATAGAGGCAAAACCCACGCTGTATGTCCGAATGTGTTCATCTCGTCATGGGTCACCCAACCCTCGCTTGTCCCGTAGAGCAGCTCCGCCGTCTCTGCTCCCCGCGGCATCCACGTCTCCGTGACATATCGCCATAACGGCTCAGTCAGATCTCCAAGCCCCGTCTGCTCAACCGCCCAGTGCGCCATCTGGAGGTTGATATTGGCATGGTAGTCTCCGCTCCACGCCGGAGAGTAGGATTCCGTCCACAGACCCTGCAGATTGGGTGGAAGGCTTCCCGGCCGCGACGAGGAGATGAATAGGTATCGGCCATAGTCAAACAGAAGGTTCTCGATAAAAGGATCTCCGGGTAGAGTATACGAGTTGATCAACTCCGTGGTAGGCTTGCTGGAGGAATTGTTTGTGTCTGGAAGGGAGAGTTCGAATGCGCCTGAGATCACTTGAAAGTCTTTGAGGTGTGCCGATTTCAGTTTCGAAAACGACTTCTTGGCTGCGCCGACAGCCGTCTGAAGCACCTCTTCGTAGGGGTCCTCTCCCCGGAATGAAAAGCCAGCGGCAGCGTTGCCCTTGGACGCATCGTAGTTGGTCCCTGCCGCGAAGACGAGGAATACTTCACGTTGCCCCTCGGGGACGGTGACCGTGGCGTTGAGCTGTGAACAAAGATCGCTCGAGGTCCTCAGTCCCGGCACAACTACACTCGCTCGGGCATTGTAAATCATGCCGATGGTAGGCTCGGTGACGCCGTACAGACTAATGCTGCTCCCTTGGCAGGTGACGTTGGGGGTCGGCGACGAAAGTTGATTCTCCAGCCCGAAGGTGATCGCCGGGAGGGATCGATTGGATGCTAGTCGATAAACACAGACTTGATCCGGATACGAACAGAATGCCTCCCTGCGTGTTGTCAGTCAGTCCAGGGATACGGAAGTGCAAGTGCTTGCTGTTACCGCGACAGTGGTATGATGACACTTGCCTTGTGATATCGACATTCCGCGTCTTGAACTGATCCTGATAAACACCCGATGCCAAGTCAAGGCTTCGCCGGTAGCTTGACACAGCTCCTAAATCCCCCAAGTCAACGGTCAGGTTTGCCAACACCTGATAAGAGCCATAATCCGGAAAGTCTCCATATAACGCGGTCACATTGCCGGTTCCGTTCTGAAAGATCCAGTCTCGAATTCCAGGCAAAGCATCGGCCTTGGAGACATTAGGATTGCCACCAGAATATGCCTTGAATCGGACTCCAATCAGCGTTATGCCCATACACAATGTTTCCTATATCTATCAGACAGGACAGAATAACGCACTGGATTCTCGAAAGGACCTCCGCGCCACAAGGAGTCCACATTCAGGTTGACAATCTCCTTGCCGGGCAGGCCTATGGGCATCGCTTTCAAGAAGTCAGCATCCAGATCAATACCAAATACTGGCAAAAGTACCCCCAAGCCGGCCATTGCCTAAAGGAAAGGCCGTGGTGATGATACTGCTGTAATTTCCCGGTGAATCAGACCATAGAGATTTGGCTGCCACCAGAGGCAGCATCAAGACACCAAAAGCCACTAGTGATCGCATTGTGAGCTGCCGCAGAAGTCTCGACTTGAGCACTAATTCAAATGGAAAAGAGGGAACGGTCGATTCATATGGCATCCAATTCAGCCGGTGATGCGTCGACATCCTCATCATCCTGTCGCATTTGCGGGGATCGGACCATTTGATCCTGCGGGAAAACTAGATTACATGCAGGTTGCAGCATAAGACCGAGAGGGGTCCAGTCGTATTATTGGAGGAGTTATCGGCCAGTGATGAGTTGGTGTGCAGATCGGCGCAGTTTGGCGCGGTGCTAAACTGGTTAACCTGCTTGCTTTTTACCGGATTTTAGCGAGACTCCGCAGTTGCAATTTGCGGGCGATCACGCTCGAAGACTGAGGCTGGTCACAATGGTGGATTGTACTGTGGTGCTAATAATGCTATTGTATGCTGCCGGTAACTACAGCCGACTCCCTGCTGCAGTCGCATTGGCCTTCTTCCACATCTCAATCCGGCGTTCGTGGCCTGCGTTGAACAAATTTACCCAGGACTGTTCAAACGGAGGCAGTCTCCGCCCCGGTTCGCCCTCCTTTGGCTCGCCCGCCAGCTCTCGGAGTTGCTCAAAATATTCCTCGAATTCGGGATTCACCATCAAAAAGCCCGGTCCATCGCCCTTCTTAGCGATCCGATCCTGCTCCCACTTCTGTCGCTCTTCGTGAGGCGGTAGCTGAGCCTTGCCTGCCAGCACCCGTGCTGCGGCCACAGCTTGCCATTCAAAAATCTTAAAGGTCAATCCAGCGCCAACCTATTGCTGTCAGCAGAATCCAACAGATCAGGTAGACACACGTACTCCACCAATGAACATCAACGTTGGATCTTGTCGATGGAAGACATGAAGATACACATCAGGAATACGATTGTTTCTCATCGGAATGTCGGGCAGGAACGGCAAGGTCCAGGTAAAGCCCGTGCCAAAGATGATATAATCGACGTCTGAGACCGAGGTTCCGTCCTCGAAGTAAAGAGTTCGCTCTCCATTCTCGCAGGCAACCCGCGCGATCGGTGGCCGACGCTCAATCTGAGGATGCTTGAATGCTTCGTCTCCAAAGTAAGGGTTGTATTTACCGCGGACCACAGCGTAGATAGGTGATTGGGCCGAGCCAATCAAGCTAACAGCAGTGTCTGCCGCAGACACCGAAGCTCCAACAGTGACTACTTTCTGTATACCATCATCAGCAATGCTCCGTTTGGTGGCAACAGGTTGCTCACCTTGCCACGATATCTTTCCGGGCCCCGATATTGTTTCGTGTGTAAGACATGCTCGGGGTACTTTTCTACGAACTCCTTGAGGCCTGGAATGGCCGGTACGTAAGGCACCGCAAAATGTCCGGACGCGACGACTAGGGCGTCAAAAGATTCGCTCCACCAATAGTCCTGTTCTCCAGGTTTCCCCGCCCTCCGGAGAGTCAAGACCCATTGTTCAGAATGCGGGTCTTTCACGGCAGATTCGACGGTGGTGTTGTATTCAACAAGGTCTTGGTAGCCATTTCGATTGAGCAGATCTTCTACATATTGGCGAATCACCGCATGATGACGGAACGGCGTATCCGGCCCGTGAAGACCGATTGACCATTCTGAACGAACGACTGGGATAGGCTCCTGAGAATACCCCATAGTCGCGGCGTCCACATTGGTATGTAGGTTCGGATAGACGTGGGAGTCCGTGAAGCGATGTTGCGATGTCGCTGGTGTGTATTGCGGTAGATTGGCAGGAATCGGCAGCGGAGCATCAGCTATTCTTGCCGAAAGCTTCTCGACATCAAGAGGGACAGCTTTCTCCTCAGGCCGTGCCACCCTGTTGATGAGGTCAGTTTCTGCCGCAAACTGCAGATAGTTGCTCCCTGTGGCCCAGGGCTTAACTTTGAGCGTACCAGCATCCACCTGCCTTTTCCTGTCGCTCAAAGACACGGATACGGTCGAAAGCTTTCTCCTGCGCCAGAGCATCGACTGCAATGGCGCCAGCCGGTCCCGTGCCGATAATAGCAACGCTTTTCACTTGCGGCATTGCGATGTCTAGCCGTCGACTGTGGGCCACAAATATCTACACCGTGTGTTGGGCTCGAGTTGGAGGTAGTAAATACTAGTAGCACCTTCGGAAAAATCTAGAAGTTAATGCTCAGTCAAACGTTCAAAGCGTATGTGAATTGGCGCAAAACAAAAACAAAGGCTGTGAGCAATCATGGCGCCGAATTGCATCAGCATGGACCACTGATATAAGCGACAGTGACATCATGACATGACTGCCACATTTCTTATCAGAGCCCAGTCCTTTATGTTTGTTCCAGACTTACATTGTTCTCCGCTCAATTTCTGCTCTATTAGTGTCTCTGGTAATTGAAACCTACCCACGGTGGCGTCTATCGGGCAAAAAAGCAGTCAATCCCATTTTTCCTAACTTGTAGTCTGATTGGACGGTGCCTGATTGTGATCACGTGCGAGGTGCTGTGTCTGGCGGAAAGCAGTGTGATTGGATGGTAGCCGAACAACTCTCGGCCTTGTTCCGAGCAGGTGAAGCCGGCCATTGATCAATACTCCCAAGGGAGTTACGTCTGCCTTCTTGACATCGTACAGTTGCGATCAAATTCCCTTCAAGAAGGGGATAGGACATAGCGGAAAATACAGCAGCAATCAGAAAATTGATATTGGTTGGTGTGACAAGGGACTGTCAAGGCGCGGCGCGAAGGCGAGACAAAAAACGTCGAACAAGTGATCCGATTGTTTCCGGTATGCACGTTTCAGGTCGTCACTGAGTTTCAACCCTCGATAGGCGGGGGACGATGTTGAAGTGAGCAGTCGGCAAAGGTGACGTGACCGACTGTTGACAACATGCTGCGCCCAATGTGGTCTCATGGACCGAACCCTGAAGACTGATCGGTGAGGGGATTGCCATTCCCGGCAGTATTGATGAACGCTTCAACCTCAAGGCAGGTGACTCATGTATGAGCTTGGATTGATCAAATCCATGTGCTTTTAGCCGAGGATACTGGCTAACTGTACTTGCCTCGCGCGAGGCCGAGAAATGCCTCCGAGGGGACTCTTTGGCACGAACTGTGGCTCTATGTCGCTGACCAGATTATGCTCATCCAAACCATCAAGACGGGATGTTCTAACGATGTCGACAGCAAGGCTCGACTCATTGCGTAGTGATAGGCATTGAACCGATCATTGCGGCATGTTCCTGGCGCATTGGGAAGGATGATCGTTTCCTGTAACGACCAGGTACTCCTCACTTTAGGTTTCCAATGCCTTCTCCACCATCGCTCACAAATTGGACTTGATGCATTACCGGCCGTTTGACCCTGGATCGACCGACCTAAGAAAAGTTTAGGCGTTGGTCCCTGATCAAGAATCTCGTTGACATATGACAAGCCGGCTCCTCTGCAGGATTGGTGGTACAATGCGGTATCTTCTCCGGTCGTTTGATCACGGTTGAACGGTGTAGGTTGGACCCGTTGTGAACCTAATCTCATGTTGGTCACTAGCATGAAATGAAAGATTCTCCGTCTCATCTAGAAGATTTCCCTACGCGGTCGAAGATACACATACAAGGCCGATACTGCATAATGTGTGGTGAGGGCGTTGGACCCTCTAGCTCATACAATTGATGTTGGAATTCAGTCAGCTATGACGAGACGCAGATAGCTGAGGACAAGGAGATCAACGCTAGCATTGGTAGAACACTCTCAAGAGATTGCCATCCTGAACAAGTGGAGTTCATCGAGAATGCGGAGGGTAGTGGGAGGTGGAGAAGGTGGAGGGGGGCATTAGTGATGGAGTCAAGGCCGGGCGGAGGAAGGCTATCTCGTGCCTCAGGCAACGAGGCACCACGCGGGTGGGATCTCCACCTACTCTCCCTCCGCCTCCTCGTCTTCCGCTCTTCTTCCGCCTCAGGGCGAGATCCACTGCACATGTCTTCTTTTTGAGTCTTGACTACTCACCCACTGGAACGAAGACCCCGAGTGCGTCCTTCTTGAAGTGCCCATGGCACACCCTGCAGTGTGCTATTCTGGAGGCTGCTGAATTGATCTTCTTCGCCTAGCGTCTTGACCCACTACTTAACCAACTAGAGCACTATCCATCACTTTACCACCCTCTGTCTGAGATTCGTCCAAGACGTTATGGGAGGTAAACCACTGGCGGTTCATCCATCCCCGTTTGCTTCTTTGCAATCTCAAGGGTTCATGACACTTCAGTGGGATATGTGATTCCAGATCGAAGAGCCCTTCACCGATATCGACTGGGTCCTTCCTCCCACATCCTTGTTGTCCACGCCGATCCTCCCACTCGACCAGTGCAGTGATCTAGGTGGTAGGGACCCTGGAAAGGGACGACGCGTCGTGCAGGGCTCTGCATCTTCCGGTGCAAGGCAAAAGATCCATGGATGACTGAAAGAGTGATCTGGAGGATGTTGCGGACTGTTGCCATTGATTGGTCAGCGGGTATCTATCTCCGATTCGGAGCTCCACCGACAACCATTGCAAGCTCACTTTAAATCCAACGGCTGAGAGGAAGACTTTGGGTTGGCTCCTCTAGGCCGGCCAAATCCCGCATTTCCTGTTCGTCCCCCAACTCTATGTGATGAGCCTGTGCACCTTGGGCTTTCTCGGCAAAGCGTCTCGTCCTTCATTGGCCACCGGAGTGCGATAATGTCTGCGGTGGGCATACCCTGCTTCAATCCTTGCGTGCTTAGCACGAAACCTCGTTTTTGGGCCTTGCGACCTGTCACGTCATTCTAGCTTTGAACCCGCCGAACTGAAGCCGAACTCCACCACCGTCTCACCATAGTGGCAGTCGAATGGTCGTCAGGGTCCTGCCAGACTGTGACGACCTGCGACTTCGGCACATCGAAATCATTGTCCAGCTGCGGGTCAAGGCCCAACTTCTCAGGCTTTCCTTGATCCCGTCAGAATAATGTCGGCATGTACCTGGAGGAAATGTCGTAGCCAATTCCCGATTCTAGTTCTGGTTCATAGATGCCCTTTGCGGAAGAACTGCTTGTTGATCTTTCGCCTCCGAGACTGCATTGTGTTCCACCCAGATCTATAAAGGATGCATGAATTCCCCTTCAAATATGTCCTTTGCAATCAAGCTGCAGTGCTCTCTCAGTCGAATCCGGTATTTCTTCAATTCTTCCATCGTTCAATACTTTCGCTTTTACTTCATTTCTCCTTCGCTTCAAACAAGCAACAATCAAATAACATGAAGCTCCAGAACGTCGCTCCTCTGTGCCTTGTGGGCTGCGCCCTGGCCCTGCCCGCCAACGTCGATAAGAAGAGACAGGATCTCTCCGACCTGCCATTCCCTGTTCCATCCGGGTCTGTGCCATCTGGGCTTATTCCCTCTGGATTTCCACTTCCTTCCCAGGGCCCAGGTTCCGAGCTGCCCACCCTGACGGTCCCCCCAGCCTCTCCTGTCGGAAAACGCCAGGACTTGACGGATCTTTTGCCCTCAAGCATCCCTCTTCCTTCTGGATTGACGGACCTTCTGTCCCAGTTGGGGATCACCCTGCCTTCAGATATTCCTCTGAAGAAGCGCCAGGATTTGTCCAACCTTCTTCCCTCCGGTATCCCGGTCCCGTCCGGCGTGTCCAACATCCTCTCTGATCTGGGCATCACCCTCCCTTCGGACTTGCCGTTGAAGAAACGCCAGGAACTCGAATCCCTTCTGCCTTCTGGCACGCTCCCTTCTGGTCTTCCCATTCCCACTGGGGTGACTGATATCCTGTCTGATCTCGGAATCACTCTTCCCTCCGACCTGCCCATCAAGAAGCGGCAAGACCTGTCGGCAATCTTCCCATCGGGCATCCCTATTCCATCTGTGGCGACGGATATCTTGTCTGGTCTGGGCATCAATCTACCCTCGACCTTGCCCCTGCAAAAACGCCAGGACTTGGAGTCACTGATTCCCACTGGCATTCTGCCCTCTGGCCTACCGATCCCGACTGCAGTTTCCGGTGTCTTGTCTGACCTGGGTATCGCCAAGCGTGACGACAAGGCGCCTGAGGCCGTGCCCGCTGGTGTATTCTCTGCCACCAATGCCACCCAGCCCAGCAGCAGCAGCCTGCTCAAGCCAACCGGTGTCCCTCAGCAGCCTTCCAGCGGCGGTGTCGTCGAGCCCCTTGTCCACACCTCCAACTCTGTTGCAAACTCGACTGAGCCCGTCCGCAGCACCACGGCGCAGCCCTCTGGAGCCGCTGCGCAGCCCATCGTCACTCCTCTTGCCATTTTCCCGGGCTCCCCTGAGATCCCTGTTGCCTCCCCCAGCTCTTCGGCTTCGGTCCGCAGCGCTTTCCCTTTCCGTGCTTAGATAGGATGTCTCCTGAGTAGGAGGTATAGTCGCGCAACGGTATCACGATCTACAATGGCTGCAGTCCAAGGGTGATATCTTCTATGCTGGTTGTATGACTCGATATGTACGAATGGTATGGGTAGGCAGGTCCTAACTGGGCGGCGTTGTTCTTGTTTGTTGCTTTCGATGTTCATGGTTGGAGTATCCTTTTGCGGTTTTCTTCGCGGAGGAATTGGTTGCAATGTATCGAAACACAACTAACCTAGATAAATTTAGATAGTATTGGTTTTCAATGGTATTGCTGCGTTCTCTGATTGTTGGTGCCTCTTGGCTGCTGCCCGGCGTCAGCTGGGGAACATGCGACTCGTAGTGGAACAGGGGGTCTAGTAGCTGAATAGAATCCCTCCTTCGTGAACTTACGTATTATCACTGTGGATAATCAGGTAGTCAAATATGAATTGCCACTAGTAATTACCGTTGCCAGCAACTGTTCATAAATATTGACAACCATTGACTCTGAGTTTATGATCTACTTCAGGCGTAGTTGCTAACAAGTATACGTACTTCCTACTAGTGCTGTTGAAAATATAAATAACTGCTATAGTTTGTAATCCTTGTCGATCACAGTTGCCAACAGTCATTGGTAATTTTTCATTAGGTATTCCACTAGTTAAGAACTATTTTTGGACTTTCACAGACTTTCCGGGGACTCATACGCGGCTTCTTATAACTATTTACAACCTTCTCACGTCATCTTATAACGGGTTCCTACTAGTTGATGAAATACTGCTTCCCCCCCCCCCGCCTACCACCAAGCTTTTACTATGTAGCTTGAGCTGTACATATCATGACGAATTATTTGGACCAAATGTCTACACACAAGTACGAAGTTCCACGAGAGGTGGTAAAGGGCGGCAGAGCCGGAAAGGGTGCTTAGAAATCGACGCTGGGTAGTCCCTAGAATTGTATATTGAAGGTTCAGTTTCCTTGAATCCTTACGGCGCAGGTTAACTTAACCTCAACGAAAGGATAAGAGGTGCGGTACTCGGGATGATATTGTCAATTGACTCGGGCGCTGTCTGCATCAGATGAAGTCTAGGTTTGGGGGCTGAACATCTGTGTTTCATCCAGTATCTACGAGGATCAACAGCTGAACCAGGATGGAGTTTTCATCGTTGAATGGGAAGTTCATTCATTTCATTGCCACAGGCATAGCCGGTCAATCGGAGGATACATGATGGTTGGCGGCTGTGAAGCAGGATACAACAATTGGAGTCGGCTTGGTAGAGCGACATCCTCGACAAAAAGGTTCTGCTTCTTTCAGCATACATGACTTTCGTGGCAATTCTTTTCTCTCCAAAACATCCTCATCTTGTCATTGGAAGAGGTCTTCGAGCATCATCTTCTGGTATGATGGCTTGGTACATAGTGAAGACACACACACATAGTTCTTCCAAACCTCACTCTTTCATCTCAGTTCTCATCTCAAAGCTTCGACACAATCATCCCCCAATCAGGCCATTGGCCGAATTGGCTCTTTTGCCTTTGGGTTGTCTCCTGATGGGTTGCCTTTATCCGAACGCCTGCCGTAGAGGTTGTCTCCGTTGTCGAAACAGACAATGGTGTTTGCCGTAGAGGCTATCCGCCATGTGCGGGCCTCGATCACTTGATCTCGTTCACGCTGTGTTCAAGCTACACCACCAAAAACCCCTGTCCTTCCATTGTCTCCATCGAGACAATCCACCGCCGTCCCCCCTCTTCCACCTTCAAGACTGGGCCACCTGCTCCACCCGATCCTGCAACGTCATTGTAGCCTTCATCAGCCGCTCTACCTGGTTCGAGACAATATACCAGGCATCCTGATCGAAGACGGGCATCTCGCACGCAGCCTCAAGGATCCGGCTAACACTCGCGGCGATTCGCTCCATCTGCGCAATAGCGAAGAAGAAGTGCGTCTCGATCGGCACTTCATCTGCGTGTGGTGTCTGGCACCGACTAACGAATCCTGTCTGGTGCAAAGCCTGGTAGAACTGCCGGTATCGCTCGATGGTTGCACCACTCAGCTTGATGAGCTGCGCCATGTCGGACTGCTCGCCTAGACAGGTCTCGCACAGGCTGATCCCCTCGAGTAAGTGGGTGACGTATTGGATGTCGTCAGCCCGGAACTGCATTTCCGTCTGTGTGGGATAGGTCTGCGCGAGATGGTCGCGGAGTTTGTCGGCTTTGATGGGGAGGCAGACGCAAGACACGGGCTTGCCGCTGCAGAAGGCATCGAGGATGACCTTGGCATAGTTGGGAGGGTAGTCTGGTTCGTTTGAGTCGGTGGTGGGAGGGGTGTCTGGGTTTTGCAGGAGGGCCGTCTCCCACTTCTCGTCGTGGGTGGCTTTTGTAGAGGAGTCGGAGGAGAGGTATTTGGTTGTCAGAGGATGATGTTTGGTGGCTGTAGCCACGAGGGTCAGGTTTGGAAATCGGAGCTTTGCGAGCAAAGCCTTGAGAGTCTTGGGATTCATGTTGGAGGATTGAAGATTCGAGATAGAGAATGCGAGTTGTGAGGGTATGAGCTTGAGGATCAACTTGAGGGTTTGCTTTGATGTTGTAATTGAGCTTCTACTCAAGATCTGCTTGGTTTCATGAAGAGTTCAGGTAGTTGCAGAAGGGAGAGACTCAGAAATGAGAATGGAAGGGCGCAGGGGGGTAAACCCCCCCCCCCCAAGGTGAGTCAATCATGATGCTATACTGGCTGTTTCTTCCGAGTTGAAGCATCACAATGATGTCCATCTTGCCAAATTCTGCATTGGAACAGCCACATTCTTGCAATAAGTTTAGCCTTTTTATAGCGCTTGAGATTGTTTGTATCCATGGATCTAGAGGCAGAATTTTCGAAAATGCCCGTGTACATTAGGCAATGATTGTGAGTGAACTATATCCTCCATTTCTCTGACAGTATATGATCAAAGCGACACCGGTCTACAATCTCAGGGTATCAGCTTCTCCCTTTTGAAGCAATTGCCAAGACTTCACAGGTCGAGACCTCTTGATAGTGAAGAGCGAGATTCTCCAATTGTCCCAACGAGTGGTGGTTAGGAAACGAAATTAAACCAACATGCTGGAGAATCGCGACATTTAACTTTTCTCCGAGAGAATGCTGATGATCCCCAACCCTTGTGATCTAAGTTTTCATGGCTGAAATTTTAAGATGAGCGGCTAACTCGATCGATGCTGACGGAGCTGATATCAAGATTGCTTGAGGACCTGGACACTCGGATGCTAAATATAGGCCATGAGCTTGAGTGGCTGATTGCTTCCGGAGGCTGTCCTAAGGATTGAGTCATCTCTCAGGGGCTAAGTTACAGTACTTTGTGTGATACAATGTACTATGGACAGTCCAATGGGGGTAAAAAAGGGAAACTGAAGGTCAGACCCGATTGTGTTGAGGTGTTGAGGTGTTGAGGAAAAGGACAAGTGCATTGTTGAATTTCCTCCGAAGTCACTATTCAGAGAGCATACAGTACAGTATGATCTCATAGTCTCCTGGTGGAATCCACCTGGTGGAATGGCGGGGCCACAGGGCTGAGACTGAAGGGAAGACTGGGAAATGGGGGATGCTTGTCGTCCTGGACACGCGTCAACTGCTGCAAGTCAAATCTGATCTGCGGTCATTATTTTCTCCTCCGCCCCCGATTTCCTTCCCCTCTCCGTCACTCAATCATCCTGCAGCAACTCCCCTCTTCCTCTTCCTCTCCCTCTTTTTCTCCCTTCCTCCTCCGGTTATCTCCTACATTTTGATTTTCGCCTTCCTCTTCATCTAAAAATCTTCTATCTGTTCTTTGCGCAGCCTAGTTGCTTATAATCGAAGCTCTTTTTCCGCTCTCGCACCTGCCCAGCGCGCCCGCCCTCAGCAGACGTCACACCCCACGCAAGATTGGAAATTAGGCAGACGCTTTCCACCATTTTACTCCTCTTCTATAAGATTGCGAAGCTATTCCCACATTGAATTGGGACGGCGATCTGTTTATAATACCAACTTCGTCTATGTCCACTTCCTAGGGACTGTAATTTGTGTGGAATTCGGGTGTCATTGGGTCTGGATTGTCGCTCACGATGGCCGCAACGAATCCCCCCGCCCCTCTTCCGAATGGAACTCAGTCGGTCGGCCTCGCGACCGACTCAGCCTCTACCACCACGATCAACTCACCCTCTACCACGACCGTCAACTCCTCCTCTACCACTACTGTCAACACGTCTAATAGCCCAATTTTGACCGGGAAGCAAGAACATTGTCAGTACCCGTTGTGGCTCACCTGCAGAAATGACCGCTGACGGCTGCAGATCTCAAGCGCGAGCTCATTTCTCGACAAGTTCAGAGCGAAATTGCCGAACTGAACTCCCCAACAGCCTTACAGCGTTTTGGTGCTCCCTTCAAGTCGGAATTCGGTGAGGTTGCCCCAGTCGATTCGGAGCTTCCCATTCTACGATACATCTTCGTGCACCATGTGCGCAACTTCCCATTCCTGGATAAGGCCCGCGAGAAGGAATTTTGGCAAGATAAGCTCCAAGTGGTACGTGTGTTCTTCCAATGGATACGACATCAGCCCAAAGCACGGCGTTAATCGCAAAGTCATAGTTTCTCGAGTCATTCGCCAAGAAACATGTATCCTCGTCGGAGGATCGCCTGGAAGAGACGAAGCGCAGGAAGCTAGCGCGTAAATGCGAAAAGCTGGTGGAGCTCATGATGGTCTCTGGAATCCCCACTGCATCGGGTTACGAAGAACGCATCCAATTCTCCGAAATGGAGGTCGTGGATCGCGGTGCCAACGAAAAGGGCCTGTTGGTCAACATGCCTGAAGGGAATGCGATTCATGGCTGGGATGTTAATGTGGCTGCAGTACGGGTCACATCGGTCAGACGGACCGTGAGGTATCATCAACATGCAGTACGTTCAGGAGAACTCCTCGTTATAGCCACAACCATCATTAACCATTAGGGCTAGGAATTCATCATTCGGGTGCGCCGAGATGGACAGAAGGATACTTTTGTGGCCCGTCGATATGGCGATTTCGCTAGGATGCACAAACGCCTGCGCACAGAGTTTCCTGGGAAGCCCCTGCCTCCGCTGCCACGCAAGAACAAGGCTTCCTTGACATCCAGCATATTTGGCTCTGCAGACGATGAAGCCTCATCGATTTCGTCCGTCTCCACGCAAGACACGAGCGCAGTAGACGATAGCTATTCATCCCGGAATCTAGCCCCCGGAAACCACCATACTCGCTCATTGTCACGGTCTTCCATGCGGTCGCTGAGGTCGCCTAGAGCTTCCGGAGACTCCCCAAGAGAGACAGTGCTCTATCGAGAAGAGCAAAGAGTCTCTCTTCGGGCCTTTCTCCGGACTCTGCTCCAGAACAAACGGGTGGCGGAAACCAAAGCGCTCGAGGACTTTCTGACTACCAACCCCATTACTCTCAACGAAGAGGAGAAACTGGATATGCAGAAGCGCAAGGAGGTTGACGCTGTCCGAATTGAGGAGCAGAAGCGGTTCTATGAAATCGCCAGAGCGCGGGCGGCTGAGTTGGACGCCTACATGGAGAACTTCCGCCGAGATATCGTGGAGAGCAGTAAGCTGGACCTTCCATCCGTTGAAGCCATATGTGCTGACCAAGATCTGTGTCATAGATGGATTGACGAAGCTTTTCGCGGAGATCAAAGAGAAACCGACAGTAGAGGACTTGAGTCCTCAATACCAGAAATTCGCCGAATGGCTGCGAATAGAAGTTGCCGCCACGCTCTACCATCTATTCTTGGCTGAGGATAACTCTCCTGAATTGTTTGCACAAGCCAAGAGGATCCATTCTCTTGTCCCTTACAGTCTTCTGAAGAACGTAATCCGCATTGCGAACCCAGCGGCGGTGATGTCAGGAGTCCTGGACCTCTTCCTAGCTCAACCTTTCGGATCTCGATCACTCCTCCAACGCATATTTTCCATGACCTTGAATGATGGAATCAGAGCGTTTCAAAAGTCAATCGATGCGCTGGCCGCGACGATTGAAGATCCTGTCCTTTGTCAAAAGTTGAAGGCATTCACCAACGCTGATGAAGATTTGAAAAACGAGATTCGCGCCGAAGCCGTCGTTGAGGATGTTGATATCATTGTGGCAATTCTCAAGACAGAACTTCTGGCTCCTGAACTGACACCCGACCAGTTTGGCAAAGTATTCAACGCTTACGTCGCGTGGAACCAGGCTGTCGAGAGTATCGATGTGGAGATGCGGGAAGGCGCGCATTGGTTCGCCAACTTGAAGCAATTGCTCAAACTCTACACGCGCCAGCGGGATAAGACTATGATGCTTAGTATCGTAGAGGAGCCGGTCACCCTGCAGCTCTTCCGGGATCTTTTTACCATCTTCTACGAGCCACTCGTTAGGGTCTATAAGTCGGCGAATGTCTACAATAGTATCACTGACTTTGCACGCTTCGCGGATGATGCCATCGCCGTGATTGAAAAATGCCATCGCCAGGACGTATCTGCAGACCCCAACCAGACAGTCCAGTCCTTTATCGATCTTTGTGAGCGTCACCAAAGCAGCTTCTACAAGTTCGTGCACGAAGTGCACCTACACGACAATGGCCTTTTTGGATCCCTGATGGCATGGATAGAAGATATCCTCGAGTTCTTGCGCAAAGGCCCACGAGGTGGCAAACTGGACATGAATGCCTTACTCACAGGGGCGAAGGATGTGGGGCAGATCGACAAAGACAAGGCCTTGAACGAGATCAACGCACTGATCAAGTGGCATGCCGATCGGAAGCGATGGCATCTGAACAAGACTAGACAGAAGATGGCAGCCGAGGGAACCGGCAATGAGATCATCCCCGGTAGCACGACCTTCCGCAGCAGTGATTTTGGTTTGGATGAGGTATGTTGCTTCCTGCAGGTGTGGGGGTATAGGTGTGATGTGCTTCTGCTAACAAAATGTCATCTAGGCTGACCTTGAGGATCTCGCTATTTCCGACGAGGAGTCTGACGCGTCTGATGAGATGGATGATGAGGAAGATCTCGATCCTATCACGGCCGAGCGAAGACGTCGGATCAAGAAGCAAGACCAGCTGCGGCGAACGGCGGGCGAGCCTGTTAAGCCGGAGATCGAGGAGGTACTTAAACTATCCGAGTCATTTGGTGTTATGTTGCGACAAGTGCTTGCGGATTAGATGCAGTCCGTATTGTTGAGATACCCTAGAGTCTCTAGAACACTCATACGCAGACAGCGATTACTAGTATATAGTTTTTAGTTTTAATCATTGGCGACCAAGCATGGGTCCTATATACTACTAGATGGCACAACTGAGAAAATCCTTGCATGGACGAAGACTAGCTCCGAATATACTTGATTTCTATGAATCTAACTGCAACCCGCGAGGTTCTTCCGACTCGCGACCGTAAACTTGAATGCGATCAAGACTACGGCGTACTCCGAATCGGCGGTCGAAATAAGGTGGTGGCGGATCGGCGGATCAGTTTCTGTAGCTCAGTTTCCATGGCGACGATCATTGACCGGGCCACTCCACTCGACTTACACTGTACTGTACATATCGGTCGCAAGCAACTTCATGTCTGTATCTCATCGCCTGAGCCACGCATGCAGAAGTTAGTTATGGTTTCTCCGTCGCCTCGGAAGGGCGTTCGCCTCAAGGGGCTCTTTGCCGACGGAATGTGGCACTGCAATTGTCCTGACCGAAAGCCCGCGAACAAGTTTCAAGTAAAGAAACACGGTGATAACCATGGCAAATATTGTAAGTATGTCTATCTGGCTGGGTGGAAAGGTTGTTGCAGGGGGAGCGATAATAAAGCGCACGACTGATCCCGGGCTTGCCCCTCTTTCTGTTCTGCTTCGTCGCAGTCTACACATGTCAGAACCAGAAATGCGACTTCTTCCTCTGGGCCAGCGACGCCGAACTGCGCGAGAAAACCACCGTTCTCTCCAATTCTCGATCCGAACCCAACCCCTCCACGACGCCAACGCCGACTAAAAGACCCCGCGTGTTGAACGGCCTCCTCACCCCGCAGACCGAGCAGCGCATCCACCGCCACAGCCCCGCAACGGGCGGCGGCCTGCACAAGCAGCCGCAGCAGCAGCAGCAGCATTTTCGAACGATGTTCTCTAGAAGTGCCAAGGCGCGCATGATGTCCGAAGATCTCGATGAATTCGAATGGGACGACGACGTCGGCGCCGAAGTGGGCAAACTCCTGGACGTCAAACCCATCCGCCAACCCAGCTTCGGGCCTCGCGACGCTCCGGCTGCTCCCCGCGCTCACCAGCCATCTGTGACCTTGTCCTCGGCGAAGCGAAAGTGGTCGGATACCGAGGATAATCCCGAGCCACCCGGCAGCCATAATAGGAGTCCCCCGGCTGCTGGGCTTGCTAGGCTTACGCCCCGTGCTCATATCAATCGCGGTCCATCAACCACTGCCGCAGTACCGCCTCCCTCGTCTATGGACTTCTCCATGACGCCAAGCCCAACCCGGTTTCGAGATGCGATGGCGGGCGGAGGCGATACGCCGCTGGACTCGTCGCAGCTGGCTTCACAGGCTGTGCAGATCTTGGAAAGCTATGGTGTGGCACTACCGAAGCAGGTGCAGGATGAACTGACGGTTCTGCTTGATAAATATGATTTGAAGATGAAGGGGATTATCCGGGGACGCGATATCTCGCGCGTAGCGTTGAAGAAGAAAGATGAACAGATCGAAGAGCTGAAAGCGCAACTAGCGCAGCTGGAGGGTCGGAGGTGAGACGTCTTACTTCCCCCCTTGAGATATATGATACCATGTTTCGATGCATTTTGTTTTCTATGTGATATGTCCTCCATGCGTTCCTGCTTGTTGCTGCGCTGTTTCGCCGCGCGGGTCATAACTATGGTTCTTAGTCTGCTGTGCGGACGTTGACATGATTATTGTATCTAAAAACAACACAATAAGCAACTCCAGTGGATGCATTTACAAGCACAATAGGTCTATTGAGAACACTTCGATTTAATTTCATGACCCTCAGGCTGTGGCAGGGATCTCATCATGTGATTGAGACCATATAGATCTTATCCCAATCACGTGTTGATAAGCGGGCCTCCACAGTCTTGACTCCATGATTTGGAATGGAAAAAAAGTCACCCCTCAAGAGCCTCCAACTACGCTATTGCTCCACGGGATCAGCCTCAGGGGGGCTCATGTCAATGTCCAGTAGACCATCGAAGCGCGTCAAATCTGAGCACCTATCCACATCGACTCCGATGTCCAAGGAAACTGACTCCGAGACCAAGCCGGTTCGCAGCGACATCCCCGCTATGTTTCGGCCTCCGGTGAATCGCGCCATGCGCGTGCTGGACCGGTCCTTCTTCAAGCGCACGGTGCCATTGTCTGCTGCCACGATCTTCAAGACCTCGGATATTGCAACCGTGCGACAAGCACTGCACAAGAAGCGTGACTTGCTGGCGCTGCCCCGGATGGCGACCCTGCGGGATGTCCAGCAGGACGATGTCGTGCGGAAATGCTTGTTGCTGCGGGAGGAAATCAAGCATGACGGTCAGTTGCTTCAGACTGGTTCTTTCTGTAGTGGTGAACTAACAAAGGGGTCAGATACGGCGACCTGGTCCCCCACGGTCTCTGAATTGGTCGAGAAAGGCATGGTAAGCGTTGGACCTTATGATTTGACGATTGAGTATGATTACTGGACCTACGGTACGAATCTCTATCCTAGGTATATCGTCTATGAACTAATCTCTTCCAGCCGATATCATGGCGTCCATTCTTCCCGAGGAACTGTGCGACGAGATTCCTCAAGGATTCACCCAAGTGGGACACGTCTGTACGTTCCTTGCTCCCTCGTCATACTGTCTTGTTCTTCAACTGACCATGCCACCCGCACACGCCAGCCCACCTGAATCTCCGTGAACAATATCTCCCGTACAAAAACATTATCGCCGAGATCCTTCTGGACAAGAACCCCACGGTGAAGACGGTGATCCGCAAAACCGACGACGTTGGCTCGCACAGTCAATTCCGCACGTTTCCGTTCGAGCTCCTCGGCGGAGTGAACGACCTAAACGTCATTCAACACGAACAGAACTGCGAATTCCGATTCGACTACTCGCGGGTCTACTGGAACAGCCGACTGGAGACGGAGCACCGCCGGCTGGTGGACAAGTTCCGCCCCGGGGAGATGGTCTGCGACGTGATGGCGGGCGTGGGGCCGTTCGCCGTACCGGCGGGCAAGAAGAAGATCTTCGTCTGGGCCAACGATCTCAACCCGCACGGCTACGAGGTCATGCAGGACGCGATCAAGCGCAACAAGGTCGAGAAGTTCGTCACGCCGCACAACGAGGATGGCCGCGACTTCATCCGCTCCTCCGCCCGCCGCCTCCTCGAGGCACCGCTCACCGTGACCGTTGAACCCAAAGTCCGCCGCAGCCAGAAGGACAACGCCCCCCCGCCCGAGGTGTTTCACCGGCCGACTGTCTTCCACCACTACGTGATGAACCTGCCCGGGAACGCGATTGAGTTCTTAGATGCGTTTGTCGGGGTGTATGCGGGCGAGGAAGGGCGGTTCGCGCCACACACGGAGCAGAAGCTGCCGATGGTGCATGTGTACTGCTTCTCGGGCCATTCCGAGGATGAGCATGATGACCACGTGGATATCTGCCAGCGTATCTCGGAGAGGATCGGGTTCGAGATCACGACGGAGGACCGTGTGGGGGGGTCGGGGCGGCAGGAGTTGGAGCTGGCTATTCACAACGTACGGTTGGTCAGTCCGAATAAGCAGATGTTCTGCGCGAGTTTCCGGCTGCCGGAGGAGGTGGCTTTCAAGAAGGTTTAGTCGGGAGGATGTTTTTATGGGGTGGTGGTTTTACTATTGTAGTATATTGCATAGCCAAGTTACACATAAGGCGTTTGACTTAGTTAACTCCCGGGGTATGTCGAAAGAAGTTGTTAGTTGGTAGATTAGCAGTAACTAATAGAAATGATACCCTACATCTTTCTTTCAGTATCTCTCTCTTGTGATCATTCAGAACGTATATGTGCCCAAAAACAAGTAACAGACGTGAAAAAAAGAAGAGGATCCAGAGCACTACAGGAAATAAGTTAACTTCAGTTACATGTGATAGAACAGAGCCAGTAGTCTCCGTACCTCACCGCCCAACCTCCATCCCTCACCGCCCGCCCCCGCTCTCCGCCCATTGCATTGTCCCCCAAAGCTCCCGCAAAGTCGAAACAAACTCGGCACGCCGCCAATCTCCAGCCTCTCCGATCCGCGCAACTTGCAACAAAGCCAACCATTGGACTTACTGGCTCAACCTCATCTCACCTACTACAATCACATCCATCTACAGCAGCTCTCCCTACCAAACCCAAACTTCCCCGCACACACTAAACCTAACCCCTCCCCCTCGACGAATCCAACACCGTCAAAATGAGCGTCAAACTCCCCCCCGCCACGCACCGCCAGCGCGCCCTCCCGCAGGGCGAACTCGAGGCTGCCTCCACGCTGCGTCTCGGCGCGGATCAGAATACCCATACGCTGTCGTTGTCCGAGGCGCGGTTGGTTATTAATAAGGTTCTGGAGAATAAGAGGCGGGGTGGGAAGAAGTATGAGGAGCCGGAGTGAGTTTTCCTTTTTCTCTTTGAGAAGGGGGTGGTTCGGGATGAGGTTGGGAAGGTTGTTGTGCTGTGAGGTAGTGAAGATGGGGTGGTGCATGAGGGCTTTATGATGGTGTGCTGTTAGGGGGTTATGAGGTTATGGTGTTGAGGGATTCGCAGGGTATGAAGCTAACGTCTGGAACTATTAAGGAACCTAACCAAGACTTTGGATTACCTGGAGGTGTTTGCGCGGTTCAAGGATGAGGAGAATATCAAGGCGGTGGAGCGGTTGTTGAATTCGCATACGGAGTTGGAGATGTTTGAGAGGTCGCAGCTTGGTATGTTCTCCTCTCTGGTTCAATTTTTCTTTTCTGGGTCGTAGTTTGGGGCAGTTCCCCCTCTCTTTCCCTCTCTATCAACAGACCGCAAACAAGAGAAGAAAAACTGTGGTCGATACTTGGGGATGTCAGTAAAGGCAGCAAAGCTAACATCCCATCCTTGTCTCATCCAGGAAGTCTCTGCTGCGATAATGCGGAGGAAGCTAAATCGCTCATCCCGAGTCTGCAGCATAAGATTTCGGACGGAGACTTGCAGGAGCTTCTGGATGAGTTGACCAAGTTGCGGAATTTCACGGAGTGAAAGATCTCTCGTGAAATCTGCTCTGGTGGGAGGGTGGCTTGAAAATTGGGGAATCTCTAGCATGGAGTTTGGGAGTTTGTCTTTATGTCGTTGATGTATCAGCTGCAGGGGGGCATGTCGTCATGGCATAGTACTGTGTAGACACTTTGCACATGTAGACATAATACACAGGAGTGGTCTTATGACTATGACAAATTATTGATACGCACTAACTACACAACTCACCGTAAGCAATCGCATCTCTCGGAAAGTCAAACAAATCACCGGAGATGACACCAAGCCAATAGGAGGCGTAATATAGCCGGGTCAAGCTCATGGCTCTTGTTTATCTAGGTTCTAACATGGATCATCGGGACGAGGCACTGAAACTTGGGGCACCCGGCCGGCAGAAGTCCTGCTCCAAACTCCAGGTCAACTCGGACGAGAAATTGAGTCATCCGCGTGGGTTATTAACATATTAAGTAATGAGAACTGTAGCCGGGGTCTGGGTCGCAACTCCGGGGAGAAGGACTAACGGAACTACCTAGTAGACTTCTAGCTAAGTACCGCTTCGATGGTCTGATTCCTGCCCCAGCTGCCAGCAAAGACACGACGACCGTGCGAGATGTCCCTGCTCTAGGATTATCGTCAGCCACCAGAGTCTGTGCAGTGCCAGTGTGTACAGGCATGCACAAGTACTCCTCCGTGTTAGACTTTTGAGAAATAGGGAAGGAGATTTGTACGGTGTAAGTTGATGGTGGTTAGTGACTGTACTAAAGTCTAGGTTGATTTCGGACACCTCTCCTCCGGGGGTCTTCAGTTTCCATTATTAAGGATATTAGAGACTGGCGGCAGAGCTGCCCAAGGCTCTGGACGGTCACCAATCAGGGTTGTGCCTTAGTTGATCAATTGGAATACCTTACTCACCAGTACTAGGTTAACTACTAGGTAGGTATGCTTTGGGTTCTCGTACAATAATTGCAGTTATTGCACTTGCAGCGCAGTACAACCAAATGAAAGGCTGTGGGGAAAAGCAAAGCCGCGGCCGCTGCAGGGCCGATCCCCCGTTGCCGGTCGGTCGAATCTATCGATCTATCCCTCTTTGAGACAAATCTACCTGGTCTGATTGGTTTCCGAATAGCGTTATCGGGATGATGTGATTGGAGGCTCTGCTGAGTAATGCAGCTGGCTCGACAGGCGCACCAGTCACCGTCTCGCCTCGTCTTCCCCGGCTTGTTCTCCGTCCCAATCCCATCTCAGTAAACTGGCAGCATTTCTATTCCGAAGTACGTGCTCAAAGAGGGAATGCTTAAGTTAGTGTCAGGGGGGTGGAAGATCTGGGCAATGGCCTTGCACTTTGCCTTACAGTGATCTCCATAATATAATACTTGATTCCCGACCGGACCAGTTACTGTTCAATTGTTCAGTTTCAATGTAATCATCATCCAAAAAAGCATCATGGATTCCAGTACGTAATACCAAGTCCCCCTCGGTTGCCCCCCCAGACTGCCAGACCCAATCACGCTTTCCCGGCTTATCGCCTCTAACAGTGGAAGGGCGCAGGGACTGGCGGCGGAGCAACTTCTGTTACGTGTGGGAAATGCTCTCTCCTCGCTGATCGATCGCTTCATCCGGAGATTCTCTTATTGATCCTGATGACTACATCCAGTCATGACAAGTATAATATCCCATTGATGGATGGATGATGGGGGGGAGAGAGAAAAGAAGGAGGCGAGATTCCAGAAAGATCACCTCTCTCCTCTCTACTTCGTTCAACTCTTCTGCGCTCCATTATTCTCCGACCATAAAAAAGACGAAAGAAGAAAAGAAAACAGGAAGAGTGAACCCGGATTCCTGGTGGAGGCAAGAATATAGTTATATACTATTCAAGTTTCGAGGAGATCCCAAACAGGAAGAGTGGGAGGAGCAGTGCTGATTATCTCTGAATTGATTATCGATCATCCTCGTCATTCAATTTCAATTTACCTGTTCAGTCTTTTCTATTCAGATCGGATCGATTGTTCTTCCTCGTGCCTTCCTAATTGGGTTGCTCCGGTTCCGCTCTCTCTTTCTCTCTCTCACTCTCTCTTCCTCAAGGCTCTCTTCCTCCCTTTCTGCGTTTCTCTCTGTCTCCCTCCAACCTCTTTCTTTTTATCCCATTCTCTATACTACTCTATCTCTCTCCTCGCAGTCCTCAACACTCTCTCGTGCGTGATTGTCCACTAGCATCAGTTATCTGGTGATATCCTCTTGATAAGCTTCTCCGCTGCGGTTCGTACTTGGCCCCCCCGTCAAGCCTTTGGCAGCTATTGGTCGGTGCGTCGACTATCGCCCGCCGCCCTCCTCCCCCCAAAGAGAAGGAATACCGATTCCCTCCACTCATCTCTCACCACTACACTGTCAATTTACTATCACCACCACCACCACGGCGTCCCCATTCCCCCCAGATAATCCCCTCACTGGGGAACAAGACGTCGATACAGGGACTCCGACTGCATCACGAGTCAGTCCTTCCTCAGATTGTTCCTCCGTGCCTGAAATTGCGGAGCCCTGTGACGGCGGACGTTCCGGGTCGCCCCGGTGCTATTAACGTGACTCAGTCGCTATCGTGCACTATTATCATTTGTATTCCCATTATTACTGCCTATCTTCGAAATCACCATTCGTGAGATTGGCACACGATCTATCGCCTATCTCTCCACCTCCTACTGCTACTTCTTCTTCCCTGTCACTTGTTCCCCGTATTCCTCCGGACCCTATCTCCGTGGCCCGGCCTATCGCGCCCTATCTACTACTGGCGCTCGACCTGTCAATTCCTGCCTTTCTGAATGGCTGCTGTTATCACCCTGCAGTCGTCCTCGACGACTGGCCCAGCAGGCCCTTCATCATCTTCTTTCCAACAGTCCCCCACATCTGACCACCAACTCCTTCGTCCCCGGCTTCAGCAGGCCTCTCAGATCCAACAACCACCCACCCCCCAGACCGGTTGTGTATCTACGCCACAATCTCCTGTATCTTCCGTGGGAACGCTCCCTCGTGTCACCGCGCTAGGTCGGGATGGGTCGAGTTGTGACGCTTGCGTGCGCAGAAAAAGCCGATGTGCTATGAACGAAATGGTCAACAAGTGCTATTCGTGTGACTTTCATCGGCAGGATTGCACCTTCACACTGGCGGTGGCCGGTCGTCCTGGCACGGCGGAGCTGCAGTCGAAGAAGCGAAAATTGGACGAGACCGAATTCGAGGGATTGGGATCGCCTAAGAGGTATGATTTCACCGGGCACGGCCGATCTCGGACGTACCTCGAGATATAGTAAGACTTCCAGCTAATCGAAATCCCCGCCGCCAGATTATCTGCCCTTCCCTCAGTGCTGGCCAAATCCGATCCTGTCCGCCCACCTTTGAACCACGCCCTCCCTCATCCACAACCCAACCATCACTTGCTCACTGCCTCCTCGTCGTTCTGGCAACATTCCACCCAGCATATCGGCCTTACCACTGACTTAGAGCCCGCCCTCCTTGAGTTCTTGCCCTTGGATCAGAATCAAGAAGGGTCCGTGGCTACCTCACGTGTGCGGAAGTTTAGTGACGACGGCACCTTCATGCGGGTGGTCAGCACTCGATCGCCCGCGGACTCGCCGCACACTGCTACCTTAGATGTCATTGAGAGCCTGGTCGCTCCCTATGGCTCCACTTTAGTGGACAAGTTCTTCGAACATGTCCATCCTACCTTTCCCGTCCTGCTGGAAGACAGCTTCCGCCAGTCCTATCGGGCTCGGAGTGGCTTGACGCCACTCCTCCTCTCTGCTGTCTATGTCCTCGCCCTCAAGTTCGTCGATGCTGGCCCCGCGTCTCAGACCATCCGGCGTCCAGATGCCGGTCGCTTGGAGAGCACTGCCATGCGACTCTTGGTGGACTCGCTGCCCTATGCCTCGATCTCAACTATCCAGGCCGGACTGCTTCTCATGCAAAGATCGAACTTGGCTACTGCTGCGTTGACTGCGCAGCTGGTTACTGCCGGCTTTGAGCTTGGCTTGCACCAGGACTGCTCTAATTGGCGAATGAACACATGGGAGAAAGGACTCCGCAAACGCTTGGCATGGGCCCTTTACATGCAGGATAAGTGGTCCGCGCTTGTGCATGGCCGGCCGTCTCACATCTTTGCCTCCAATTGGATGGTCCAAGACTTGGTGGAGCAGGATTTCACCGACGCTTTCGCTGCCTCAGCACAACATGACGAGGCGCCCGTAGGCCACGGCCCGCTCTCTTTTTGTCATATGGTGGCTTTGACCACCATCCTCTCCGATATCCTGGACCGCTTTTACACTCTGCAAGCGATTGAGGAGTTCAAGGCGGCAGGCAATCATCGGACTCGTACGATTCTGGAACGTGCCAAGCCGGCTCAGATCCGGTTAAAAGAATGGTTTGCTCGTCTTCCCACGGAGCTCAAGATGGACTCGGGCGGAGACTTGTTCGAGGTTGTCACCGAAGACAACGCTCGTAATGGTGCCCTGCATCTCGCCTACTTCGCGACCGAGATCACCTTACACCGCTGCATTGTGCGGTCGCTGGCGCCGGAGAATGCCGACGCCTACCTGTCCCACATCTGTCGCTCCGCCGCCAAGACGCGGTTGATCTCCGCTATGGATTTTGTCAACCGACTTCGGCCTTCCCACCTGCGGTCTTTCTGGCCGGCTGCGGCACGGACCAACTTTGCTCTGATCGGCTCATTCGGGGTGCTCCTTCGCATTACCGCCCCCACGAAGGAAGAAGCCGAATTCTACCGATTGCGACTGTGCGAATACCGCTGGACGCTGAGCGTCAGCAAGAAGGATGCCGAATTCCTGGAATTTGCGCTGGAAAGTCTGGACAATGCCACCAATCTCGATCATTACGTGCCTGAAAAACCCGGCATCGACGAACTGATGACTAGTGCTGCCAAACCCACGACAATTAATCCTCCTCGCATGGGTGCCCTGGAGGACTCTATCCTGGAGGCTCCGGACAGTGGCTTGGGTGGCACCTCCTCAGTCATTTCGGGACTGGCTTCTCCTGCAACCTCGATCAGCGACGAGAGCGTGCCCGACTCCTCTATCCCACCGCTCTAGTCATTTATCACCTTTTTCTTTTCACCTCTTTCTGCTTTCTGTTTCCCTTTAAAAGGAGGATTGCGATACCCCGGGATCGACCAGCAGTGTTTCTGTGTCTACTCCTTTCAACTTTCTGTGATGCCCTGATGAATTTGTATGTCTCTCTTGGTCTTGGCGTTTGATTGTCTTTATCCAGTCCGGATGGAGGGGTCTCGCTTTTATGATACCTCTTTGTTTGTGTTTCTTCGTGTCTCGATGACGACTTTGCTGCTGTTTACGACCTAATCCCCTAGATGGGCGGGTGAATGATACTGGATCATCCCACTCCGCGTTATATGTGTATATATGGTTTCTTTCTCCCTATATGATGGATATGGGATGAGCATAGACTGGATGGCAATCGGATAGATATTGTGAATTGATTTGAAACTTAATTGATAACTGTTTTGTTCCAGCCGTGTTGAGCGGTTGAAAAGCCCTTTCTGGACACCTGGCTTTCCTTCAGGGCATCTGAGGGAAATCTTAGGAGTAGTACTTCAGGAACCAAAAAAGAACGACAAATCACCGCCCCCATTCCCGCTCCCAAAAGCAAAATCCTCGAGTATGGTCGGATCCACCAGATTCGCCAGGATCTCGGCACGGGTATCGGGTTGCGAGTCCTGGTTGAAAAGGGAGAAAAAGAAGTCGTTGTCTATCCCTCCACCACTGCTTCCAGGGTGGGCTGCGGTAGTTGCTGTAGTGCTAGGGGGAGTAGGCGGGGGAGGAAGAGGTGCTGTCATGCTGGCGGGGTGGCTGTTTGCCGGTTGCAGATTGCCTAGGGGGAAGGTTGTTGTTGGTGAAAGAGATGAAGGATTCAGAGGGTGATGATTCGTGGTGGGGATCTGGGAGGAGGGTAACAGGGAAGGGTGGTGGGTGGTACGCCGTCGAGCGACACAGGCTCGTGCAACTTCGAGGACCTCGCGGATCATCTCGGCGCAGCGGCGGGCGACAACGATGTTGTTCATGGACTCGAAAATATCGAGGCTCTTTTCGACGTCGGCGAGGAGGTCTTCGTCGCGGATGGTGGGGTAGCCGGAGAGGACGAGGTGGAGGAGGATCATGGCGCCGTAGAGAGCGTAGGAGGTGTTATACCACCTTGAGATTGGGTCAGTGAGTTGGTCTTCGTGGATGATGGGTTCAAGGCTTGACAGGGTGCTGTGACTGACCAGGTGCGAATGTAGATTCTGTGGATGAAGGATTCGTACTGCATTTGTATGCTGGTTCTTGCGGCGTCGACACAGGCGTGCAGGTGCTGGAGGATGTTGGAGGAGGATTCGTTGTTGGTGGTTGAGGCGGCGAGGAATGGCTTGTGGATGAGAATGCGCGTGTTATAGTATCCTAAGCCCGGGTTTGGTAGATTAGCTCCGCGTCAGGGAGGTGGATCAGGCATGATTGGACAGGCGTACTTAGTTTCAAGACCAGTTTCTGTTTGAAGGCCCATTCGGTATCATTAAGCGAGGCGGCGTCGATATCTAAGAAGTACGGCAGAGTAGATTTCCATGCTAGTAGATGACGATCAAGGTCCATGGCAATCTGCGACATTTCATCCAGTGGGCGCTTGGAAGAGTGGTAGAGAAGGTGTGATGCCTCGGACATGATTTGTGCCAGGGCTACCATCGCCGGGATCATGGCTACATGATTGTCTTCCGCGTCAGGGTCAAGTAAGTAACCGGGAGTGGCCTGCGCATTTGTGAGAAATACGCTCTTGGGTACATGGTCAAAAATCCTTTCTATACCTTCAGAGCGGGCAATGGAACTCGATAGTACTGCAGGTCTTTCATGCTGTCTAAGCGACCAGAGGAACAGCACATCTCACTGCAGTCCTTAGTCATCTGGAGACCTCGAGAGTAATATCGGACTTACATTTCATGCGAGTAAATACACCTAAGTCTGTCAGTTGAGCGCTGTGAAATAGATAATCAAGAACTTACCACCATGTCCGAATGCCTTCTTTGCGAACGCCTGGAGCCAGGGACGCCATCCCTGACGCCAGGCCAATGGCTACAGCTGTTCGGACCGCCATCCCACTATACATGAAGCAGCTATGCGGTCTGAGAGCGTTTTGGCAAAACACGCTCTAAGCACGACAGTCAGCGTCAAGTCAAACTTTTGATAAGAGAATCACAAGTTACCAAGAGTAGAAGCGCCTGCACTCCTTCCAGACTGCAGCTCTCGAACAAGTCACCCAGAGCCCTCTTCGCTCGACCAAAGTAGAAATCCGCAAAATCTAGAGCGGACGGTCTGCTCATACTTCCGACCCTCCTGGGCTCGGGGTTATAATCGCAATAATGGTCGAGAAGAGCAGTCTCATGCGGACTGGCATTAATGGCACCCAGGGCTACCACAGCAAAGTATAAGCCAGCGAATTTCGAGGATCCACGATGTAAGCTAGCTCGTCTAGATGCCAAAAAGGACTCCTTCTCGCAACGCTGCATGAATGCGCCCTTGCACAGCATAGGGTGTATATAATGCTTGTTGCAGAAGTAGCTGGCGATGAACATTTTCTCAATCTCTATCTGAGCCTCTTCTGGGAGATTCTCAATGAGTGGTATGATCTCGTGTTCATGGCTTGTTTCTGAACCCTCTGATTAGCCTGTGGCAGTCTGATTCATCGGTCTGGTCTTCACCACTCACCTGTCAATCCTTTAGCTGTGTTCCGTGAGCTCACCACAATCTCGGGGGTTTCGGTCCTGTCAATGACACATTGGGCGTCGCTTTGCAAAGGAGAGTGGCTTGGGTATTTTGGGTTATACAGTAGATTCACAATCGAGAGCTGTGTTGCGTTGGCCGCAGGCTGCGTATCGTCCGACTCTTTGTTTGATGTTGAACCAGGAGTCGATTGGATGAGACCATTAGCATCAGTTCGGGGCGCGCTGAAAGCCGTGGGGCCTTGCTCAACTGGAGCGCCATTATGACCATTGTCAGGGACAGTCAACCCTCTGTTCTCTGCCTGAGTGCGGGCTCGTGCGTACAAGTTGCCGAGGAAGGCTAGGTTAGAAGAGTTGCCATAGAATTCCGTGCCATTGGTATGGATGTTTACACCACTCAATCCGTCTTTTGAAGCAGAGTCGCAGACCAGCTCGGGCGTGGCGGCTGCAAGATACACTTGTGAGTAAGAAGTCCAGCGGAACCGACTGGCTGAAGGGTACACTCACCAGTAACTATTTTATCATCACGCTTAGGGGTGATGTCACTAGGTGAACTAGTGTTCATGGTGTTGGCACTTCGAGAGGCGCGGGACTCCCGCCTACCGAGCTGACTTGGGGAGTCGACATGCTGATAGCTTTCGAAACGGCTCTGGTCCACATCTGGCCACGGTGATGGTCTTGTTTGCTGCCTTGATTTGGGGTTAATCATGAACTCAAGCGAGATGGAGGAATAACCTCGGAAAAATACCTTTGAGCCTCGTGAGCCTGTGCTTGGCGTCTCGTTGCCAACTTGAAAGAGGTCTTATATGGAGCTGCAGGTCTGTAGGAACAGTCGAGTGAATGATCTGGAGGTAGATAAATGAATTATGATGCTCACAGATAGAGGGTCTTGGTTTGAATGGAGTTTTCGTACAAGCACAATAAGAGCAAGGCTGGGCCTGATCACACTACATGGAGAGAGATAGTGGTAAGTGACAGAGTGAGGAGGCCGATATACAGAACAGACAGCGACATACTTTGGTCTTGCGGACGCGGCAAGTTTCACACGCCCGGGAGGCGCGCGGCGGGCGTCGGCGAGAAGCGCGCAGTTTGGCCGTCATCCGCCCCGTTCTTTCACTTTCCCTTCCACCTTCCATTGCTGAACCACTTTCCATTTGCTGGGCTACTAGTAGGCCCCAATGCCTTTTGTATGTTTTGGAGTGTTGTTGTGGGTGATGATGATGATGATGATGATGATGATGATGGAGATGATAATGATGATGATGATACCATTGGGTTCTTCAACTAATCAGACTGGTGCTCCACACTCCAGATGCGCTAGATAGGATTGGCTCTTGACGCTTAAATTCACCACCGGCCGCGGACCGCAGTCAACTACCCGAGATTTCCGAGCAATGAACGGAGAAGATCCACAAGTGTCCTAACGAGCTCGATTTCGTGGGGTTTGTCTGGGGCTTGCGGTCAGCTCAATGGTCTTTCTTTTTGCCTCTTGAGATTCGGAAATAGAAGCCATGAGATTTTTCCCCATCCCCCTCCACGGCTACGAATCTGCGGATATACGTCCTACAGAAATTGAATCACTTTCCCCTTTCAGTTGGATTCGATTTAGCATAACATTTTACTCACTCATGATATAGTAGCCTTTGGAAAACAGCAACTAAGCTCCTGATTGTGCCGGAGGTTGAGGTATGCTTCCCATCAGGTTGACCAAATATTTGGATTCACCATCAACTCCTTGCGAACTTTGGTCGCTGAAAACAATAACGGTTGCAACCATTGGTGTACAAGGCAACACCTTCTGAGATGCTGCCATGTCCCACGGAATCGATGTTAGTCGATCTCCCGCAAGTCTCAAGCTCGAATGCCCCCTCCCGCCCCTGAGCTTCCAAGTCTAGATGCAATTATTGTACATATAGATAAGATTTATCCTTATCCAGGTGCACTCTTCTCGACGATACGGATCCAGACCTTCTGATTTGCGCGCCTCAAGTAAGCCGGATGAAGAAACCTGTTGCTCCGTGCGGTAATCTACAACAGCTCGAGAATTAGAAGATCCATATTCAAGCTACCATCTGTTGTTAGCATATTTATGAACAAGCAATACGAGAATTCTCAACAGAACATACGATTCATTGTACTGCGGTGGTCTACCAATGGACGAGTCTACTAAATCAGATACCGATTGACCCATCTGCATGGACCCCATAACCTGACCCATATCGGCCGGGGGGAGGCCGAGGCACAAACACCGCCGCTGGCGTTGAACTCGACTATCGTAATCCGGCCGGTATCTAGTCCTTGCTCATTTATAGTAAACCACGCGTAACCCGGCCCATCGGCAAACACCAGTATCCCTTGCCGGGTCATGGAAAGTGCGTTAAAATCGGCAGGAAGAATATCAGAGAGTGTAGAACAAGACACGGACTCGGAGATATGGCAGCGAGGGACCTTGCCCACGTCTAATCCTTAAGGGGTGCACTCCAGGGTCAGCATTTACACCAGGTAGATATAGTACTGTGAATGAGTCTTCCGGTCGACTGGTGAACGTTAGTTTTTGGGAAAGGTTGTATTACGAGCATGGATGGATTTTGATTCGTCAACCACCAACGTTGTTCTACTGCTATAGATATCATACTGTACAATGACAGCATCGCGGTTCGTGCTCCTGCAGTCGAAACAAGTTCAAGGTGTTGCAAATAGGGATGCCTATCGCTCCATTTCTTCGGCTTTTTGGACGTCATCATTTATTTCGCCTTCCCACCTGAGATCTCTGTCTTTCCTACAAGATGACGCGATCTTTAAAGCCCCCGGGATCGATGATTGCAGCAAAGAACTATACTTTTCCAGAATGACGACATACAAGGGCCTGGTCTGTGCGTGAGTCCCACGAGTGTGGGCTACCCTGGTGGAGATAGCTTGTGTGAAGCTTCGCAGCGCCGGGGGTCATGAATTTAGGGCCGACGAGATGGATCACAGAGCCATTTATTCTTCACGGTAAAGATATCCCTGACCCATCAAATCTGAAGCTTCTTTCGAGGCATTGCAAGAAGACCATCAAGCAGTTGAGGACAAGGAGATATACGGGGGAGTTGCTGGTGGCTGCTCCTGGGCCATAGTCCCCAATTCCGTCGGAAGCATTACTATACACCATCCCCACCTCCGCATCATCCTTTCCGCTCCGACGGATCTCGCAGATGGCAATCGCAATCTATAGAGTCGATGCGAGTACCGACACAAACATCAAGCTTTGAGTGGTGTCTTGTTTCTCGAGTAGCTTGTGCCCCGCATTGTTGCGGGCGCGCGGGGATATTCTGAGGTCCTGGCCTGGGGCGAGATCGTAAAATGGCCTTTAACCGAGGCGAATCTCAAGACAGACGAAGTATACATAAGAGAAAGCTCACCACATCTCCATGGAGCTCAAATCACAATTTCCCTCTCCTTCATTTTTCCACCGGCTAGGCCACAATTGGATCGACAATGTCTGAGCAGCAATCCAACGGAGTCCCGAAGGTCGAGGGACTGAGCGAGAGAAGTCGGGCCAAATGGGCGGCCGCCTCGACACCCGAGGAAATCGCCGCCAACCTGCCTCCGATGCTCGACCTGACCATCGAAAACATCACGGAAAATGTCATGAAGATCAACTCCATGTGCGACAATCCGCGCCTTCGATACCTTATCCTGAAGCTGGTTCAAGCGGCGCATGACTACGTGCGGGAGGTTGGCCTGCAATTCGATGAATGGGAGCAAGCCTGGCAATACCTGACCAAGGTGAGTGCTGTCTTCCAGATGATAAGCTCGTCTTTCTACTAAGCAAGGGGGCTTCTTGCAGGTCGGTCAAATCTCCACCGACGTCCGTCACGAATTCGTGCTTCTCTCGGATATTCTGGGCATCTCCGCGTTGGTTGACGCCATCTCTTATCCGGCCGTGCCCGGCGCCACTGAATCTTCTGTGCTCGGCCCTTTCCACGACGAGGAGGCGCATTCTTTCCAGTATGGGGAATCGATCTTCACGGAGGGGACCCCCGGGGAGCCCACGATCGTGCGCGGTTGGATCAAGGATACGGAGGGCAACACGGTGCCGAAGGCATTGATAGATGTCTGGGAAACGGACGGCAATGGAGTCTACGATCTGGAGTATGACGGTAGCGCCGATCCCAACTGTCGTGGGAAGATCCTTTCGGACGAGAAGGGTCATTTCCTTTTCGTTTGCGTCAAGCCTGTGGCCTACCCAATCTCCAACGACGGCCCCGTCGGCGAGTTGCTGCGGAAGCTCAAGCGCCATTGGTTCCGCCCAGCGCATATGGTAAGAAGACCATTTTGTATAAGTTACTGAGGTTTATGGGGACAGAGGCTAAAAAATGCGATAGCATTTTATGATCGAGCACCCGGCATACACCAAGCTGATTACTGCCCTGTACTCCCGAGACAGCAACTTTGTGGAGAGCGACACTGTCTTTGGAGTCAAAAAGAGCTTGATCGTGGATTACAAGTGGTGTGAGGACCTTGAATTGGCGAAGGAACATAATGTGAAGCCTATTGTCAAGGCAATTGATGGCAAGGAATCAACGGGGTTCTGGCTTTTGGAACAGGACTTTGTTCTAGTCAAGAAGAGTCCCCCTCCGCCTCGTAAGACGGAGGATTAAGCTAGGTGAAGCATAGAGCATGCTGATCTGCTTTGTGGACATATGAGAGGCGCAATTAAATGTCCCTTCTGGTGTACTTCATCCCATCCTTCGTAAATTCTACTACTGGAGTAGCCCTTCTTCAGTGACTTAGAACTTGCCTTCATCGGCAAAAGTCATCGCTTTCGAATTCCATTAATCGATCATACCGATTCACGTGTCACCTTTTACTATGTAGACAAATTTACGAGTAGTTCAATCCGAGAGCCCATTATCGGCCGTTTGCCGAACTGCAGGGCTTCTATAATTCTAGCTACTAGGCTGGTCACTCGCCAAAACTTCAAGTCATGCTCCAAGACTCAAAGGCGAAAGAAAACCATCTTCCACCTAAGTCATGTGAACATGTTAATCTTTGTGATTCTCTGCTTTCTACTCTTGCTCTCCAACACAAACATGATCGACAGGCCCAACATTTCCAGGCGACAATTTCCAAGCTCCCAGCCAACTCGACGCAACCCGTCGGGAAGCCCTTCAACTACCTATTGTACTCCGGTTGGTTTGACCTGACTGTCATAGACCTACCCCAATCCTTGAGCTCAGCCGAGTTCGGGGATTATCCCGAGGTCTTCATCCGATGGATTGATCCCGCCAGGATAGTACACGACTGGACCGATAGCCGGCATCCGACGGATGAAGTGATTAAGAGCCAGTAATTCCAGACACAAGGCGGTTATACACGGCAATTTAAGTACTAGTAGGCAAATCCGGGGTGACTTCAAGCTGGATTGGATGGTGTCATGTGGATGACATGCAGACAATGGGGTTGACTGGTCTGAGGTAAACACCAGGTAGAGATTAGGTATAATAAGTTGGGATTGACTTGCTTGGTTTCGTTCCCATTGAAGCTGATGCTGTACTACACCTAAACAAAGCCTTATCTTATCTGCCTGGTCCTTACCTGCCATCTATACAAGCTTGACCAATCAGCTTTTCGCTTTGTTTATCGTCGATGTATCGACAACGACTACTATTTACTCGACCTTATGCCCCCAACCTGCGATTATCCGCTTCAACTACATCCTACCTGAGATTTAGCTCCATTCGATTCAATTCGACCATGGGAAGATCAAGTCAAGAATGGGACCAGGACGCCCTGCGGGCCAACTTTTGTCACGCCCTCTCCGAGATGTACAAGACCGAAGTCCCTCTGTACGGCGACCTGGTTAACCTCGTTCATCAAGTCGACACAGACATTCTCTCAACTCAAGCCAACCAACCCTTGAATCCGGACGAGATTCTCCCCTCTCGCCATCGCGTTGAACGCCACGGGGCCATCCGCCTAGGTACCGCCCAAGAACTAACCACCATTCGCCGTCTCTTTTCTATCCTGGGCATGTATCCAGTCGGCTACTACGACCTCACCCTCGCTGGGTTCCCCATGCACGCCACGGCCTTCCGCCCAACCAGTCCGGAAGCTCTATCCAAGCACCCCTTCCGCGTCTTCACCACCGTCCTTCGCATGGACCTCCTCACGCCACGCACACGTCTCCTCGCCCAACGTGCACTTTCCCAACGCTCTATCTTCACAGACCGCCTTCGAGCCCTCATTGAACTCGTAGAAAACCGACAACAGCAGTCACTCACTTCTGACCAGGGTCAAGAGCTCATAACCGAAGCCCTCAAGACCTTCCGTTGGCACTCCCACGCCACCGTCACATTAGACGAGTACCAGACCCTCAAAGCCGAGCACCCCCTGATCGCAGACATCGTCTCCTTCCCCAGCTGCCACATCAATCATCTCACCCCGCGGACGCTCGATATTGATGCCGTGCAGTCGCGGATGCGAGAGGTGGGGATGCCGGCCAAGGAGCGCATCGAGGGCCCGCCGCCACGTAAATGTCCGATCCTGCTACGACAGACGAGCTTCAAGGCTCGCGAGGAGACGGTCTTCTTCAGGACCGAGGAGGGAGATTATGTGAAGGGATCGCACACGGCGCGATTCGGGGAGGTCGAGCAGCGGGGGTTTGCGCTCACGCGCAAGGGGCGGAAGCTGTACGACGAGATCCTGGCGAGGGTGAATGCTGAGGTTGCGGAGAGGGGCCTGGGGGCCGGGGATGCGGAGTATGAGAGCGTTCTCGAAAGACATTTTAAGGAGTTTCCGGATGAGGTGACTGAGTTGCGGGCGCAGCAGTTGGCGTATTTCCTCTATCGTGTCACTCCGCAGGGAGAGAGTAAAGCCCCCAACGGGGTGAAGAGGGCGAGTTTGTCTCAACTACTGCGAGAAGGGGCTATGGAGTATGAACCCATCACGTATGAGGACTTCCTGCCTCTCTCTGCTGGGGGTATCTTCAACTCCAATTTGGGAAATACATCCCAGGCGAAACGCTTGATTATGGAGGCCGAGCCGGATCTAGATGGGTTTCACCGGATGTTGGGGGTGCCTACCACGGATGAGTTCAGCTTGTATGAGGGGATGCAGAATGATAGCTTGGATCAGTGTCGGATGCAATTGGGCCTGGAGGAGATTGCGGAGTGAGGTTGTTTCAGTCAGTCCGTGCTGAAGCTTAGCCGTTTAGTGGAGGACAAATACAGTCAGCATAAACCATCCATTGAAGGTGTTGTCTCTTTCCTCTTTGGGTAGTCAATCATTTTGTGCCACTCCCTCTTGCCGACGATGAAAGGATCTGCAAAGCCAGTCATCTTCAGATAATCCTGTCAGTTGCATCTCCATCGTTCGATAACCACATCCTTACCCCAACACCCGCGTTGTCCCCGAATGTCCTCCGAGCATCGTTACTCTCTATCCTTCTCTATCTTTACTCCTCTCAGTATTGATACCAACCAGTTCCACCATGCATGTCTCCTGGCTTCTTTCCAGCCTCGCTACAGTAGCCATCGCTCAAGAAGAGGATCTCAACCTGTTTGACTATGGGCGGCGAGGTCCTCTCATCGGTACCTCTTTCGGCATCCCCGGCGTGAACGAAACCTTTGACTACATCGTCATCGGAGGCGGCACAGCGGGTTTGACTATTGCGAGCCGACTTGCCCAGAGCGACCGATTTAGCGTCGCCGTTATTGAAGCGGGTGGTTTCTACGAGATTGACAATGGCAACCAGTCTGTCGTACCAGCGTACACCAAACCCGGGGCAACCTCCCAGACTTACAATCCTCTGAACGATTGGGGCTTCAAGACGCAGCCACAGCAAGCCCTGAATGGCCAGGTATTCCACTATACTCAGGGCAAGGGTCTCGGAGGCAACTCGGCCAAGAACAGTATGAATTACAACCGTCCTACTAATGAGAGCATGAGAAGATGGGCGGAGGAGGTGGGTGACGAGAGCTATACCTTCGATCGCATGCTGCCGTACTACAAGAAGTCCGTTCGGTATACTCCGCCAGACCCAGCCATTTGGGGTGACTACAACAGTCTGCAGAATACAGACGCCTTCGACAACGGCGGTCCTCTTGAGGTATCTTCGGGCAATTGGGTCGAACCGATGGGACTCACTATGCACCAAGTGCTAACTGAAAGGTTTGGGCTTGCTGTGACGGAGTTCAACAGTGGTAGCTTGATCGGCTCCGGGTTCATGAGCCAAACTGTCAACCCGAGAAACGCCCACCGGTCGTCGTCAGAGTCCAGCTTTCTGCAGCAGGCGCTTGATAGCGGGAGCAAGCTCACGGTCTACAAGAGTACGCTCGCTCAGAAGATACTGTTCAATGGCGGGAACAAGGCCGCTTCCGAAGTCCTCGTCACGACGGCAGGCACGTTTGGCACCCCGAATCTGGACTTCTTCCTTAGAGCTCGCGAAGAGATTATAGTATCAGCCGGCGCCATACAGTCTCCGCAATTGCTAATGGTCTCTGGCATTGGTGAGTGTGAACAGCTCTCGAGATATGGGATTCCTTGCATTAGCCACCTGCCCGGCGTTGGGAAGAATCTGCAGGACCATCCTGCCGTGATCACAGCTTGTCGAGCCAATGTCTCCAAAATCCCTTCTTTAATCTCTAATGAGGCCTCACGAGCACTGCACGTACGGCAATATCTCGAGAAGGCTCAAGGGCCATTGACAAGTGCCAGCACCGGGTACTTTGGCTTCGAGAAGCTACCGCAGCAGTATCGTGCCGAGCTGTCTAACGAGACTCTCGTTGGTCTTGCAGACTTCCCTATGGACTGGCCCGAGATTGAATGGACAGGTCCAAGCCTGAGCGAAAGTGATGAGATTCACGAACAGTCTATCGCCTTGGGATCGATAGTTCAAGCTACCTTCTCCCGCGGTTTGGTCTCCCTGGCCAGCCCAGACATGTCCACGCCGCCCATTATCGACCCACAGTGGCTAGCCGACCCAAGGGATATGCATACCTCAATTCAAGCATTCAGGCGGAGTCGTGAGGTGTGGGCACACCTGGCTGAGCTTGGAGTCATTGATCTTGGGGAGTGCTTTCCCGGATCCGAGGTGAAGACGGATAATCAGATTCGCGAGTTCCTAAGACAGCATGCGTCGGCGATCAATCATGGCTCGTGCACTTGTAAGATGGGATCGAAGAGCGATGTTATGGCAGTCATCGACAGTGCTGCTCAAGTGTATGGAGTTCAGCGTCTGCGAGTTGTCGATGCCAGCAGCTTCCCCTTCCTGCCGCCGGGCCATCCGCAGTCGACCGTCTACGCTCTAGCTGAGAAGATTGCGGACGCTATACTGCGAGCGAAGGATAGCTCCAGCTCACAGTGAGCAGGCTGGCTCGAGTTTGGGCCTATGTATATAAATCGTTATTATAAGAAATCTTCCTGCGTCAACTTCCATCACCAGTGCGTAAGTGTTGCCTATAGATCAGCCCTGATACAGAGATATCAGACGTTGAGAGGAAACGGTGCGTGGCCTTCTCCATTTCCTCTCAAGCATCCTTCGATTCCTTCTGGGATTCTCTGAAGGAATCCTAAAAGAGGAAAGACAAAATCAGAAAGAAAAAGATAGCACATGAACATTCGAAAGCCCAAATATGAAGTACAATACAAATGCACCGCCTGGTGCATGGAAACAGACACTCACTTTCTATCTGTACATATATCCGTGCGTAACTGCTAGGTGCAGCCACCATGACCATCCCAACCCATCATATTCTTCTGTCCCTCTCTTTCCTATCCAGCTACCCCTCCCCATTAAACAAGACTCGACCCAGTAGAAAACCCACTTGGTATTTTCGAAGTAAACAAAAAGAGCCCGTCCCCTCGTCTTTGACCAAGATTTTTGTCTAGGTGAGCTGGCTGTTTAAACAACCACCGCCCCCTCCTGCAACAACTCCTCCGCCGTCTTAATCTTCACATCCATCACCCGCAGCAGGGTATACTTGTGCTTGCTCTTGATGTGCTGCACGTGGCGCCGTCTCCGCTTCGTCTTCTCCTTGACGCGGAGGGGCTCGGCATCGACGCCCACAACGCGCACGCGACACTCATACAACCGCTCATCGACGTAGGGGCTGCCCTTGAGCGAGAAATCGCGCGACCCCAGCACCGAGGCGCGGTTGAACCGCAGCACATCGCCCGGCTTGACCTTGGGCATCAGGAAGGGGAGCCGGATCGAATCGCCCTGCGTCAGCAGGTACGGCCGGTCGTGCAGGTGCGAGACGATGTAGTGCGGCCGCTGCGAGGTGAGTTGCGGGAGTTGCGCCAGCAGCGATTGCGTGAGTTGCAGCGGCGAGGTGAAGGTTGGAGCCACGGGCTTTTTGAGGTCGATAGGACTGCTGCTGGTGGTGGTGGTTGTGGAGGTGGAGGTGGAGGTGGAGGTGGAGGTGGTGGTAGAGGTGGTGGAAGAAGAGGTTTGGACATGTGGCGTGGCGGTTAGTGGGGAGGTTGGGTGAGCGTTTTTTGGACTGGTTGATGTTGTTTTTGTCGTCGTCGACGCTGCTGCTGCGGTGCTGTGAAGACAGGCCCGGGCGACGGAGAAGCGGGCGCATTGCTGCTCGATGGGCAGGGCGAAGGCCCTGGCGAGGGCTGTGCGGGAGAACATGGTGATCTGGATAGGCTCAGTGCAAAGCAAAGTTCACCCCTGCTTGCGGTGGTCAATTGCCAGCTCGGATTACTCTGGATAGACAACTACCTTCTTTTTAGCAGGAGAGAGTGAGAGTGAGAGAAATTCCGGACGGGCAGACGATAAACTCGTGCCACGTGACTTATCGCCCGCACCGCCAAGCCTCTCCGAACTTTTTTGGGGAATCCTCCATCTTTTCTTCAGCTTGCTTGATCCTCCTTATCAACCCCGCCACTTTTTTGTCTGTTTCGTTCTTGTTGTTGTGTTGTGACTCTTTTTTTCAAATATGGTATGTTGCTGCTCGGCTTTTTTCTGTGAGGAGATGGATTTTGGCTAACGTTTCATTTTTTTCTCTTCACAATAACAGCCTCAGAACGAGTTCGTCGCACCTACATTTCCCGAGCAAGCCACCCGAAAGAAAAAAAATATTGACCATGGTGAAATAGGTATATCGAGCGCTGGCAGAAACAGCACGGTAAGCGTCTCGACCACGATGAGCGCATCCGCAAGAAGCAGGCCCGTGAGGGTCACAAGCAGTCCAAGGATGCCCAGAACCTGCGCGGTCTGAGGGCCAAGCTGTACCAGCAGCAGCGCCACAAGGAGAAGATCCAGATGCGCAAGCGCATCAAGGCCCAGGAGGAGAAGAACGTCAAGTCCTCCGCCCCCGAGGAGCCGTCCAAGACGCCCCTGCCCCAGTACCTGCTCGACCGCTCGCAGGCGACCAACGCCAAGGCCCTGTCCAGCGCCATCAAGGACAAGCGCAACGAGAAGGCCGCCAAGTTCGCCGTTCCCTTGCCCAAGGTCAAGGGTATCAGTGAGGAGGAGATGTTCAAGGTCGTCAACACCGGCAAGAAGACCCACAAGAAGTCCTGGAAGCGCATGATCACCAAGCCCACGTTTGTTGGTAATGACTTCACCCGTCGGCCTGTCAAGTACGAACGATTCATTCGGCCGATGGGTCTGCGTTACAAGAAGGCCAATGTCACGCAGTATGTTTTCTCTTTTTTTTTTCTTCAGTCTCGCCTCTACGGTTATTGGGAATCTTCTGGGGCCACTCTGGGTGTCGGACGCCACCTGATGTCATACACAACCTCTGGCGCCTCGTTGATGCATTTGTGCGAAGATCAATGCTAACCATCTATCTCCCTCTCAGCCCCGAACTGGGTGTTACCGTCCAGCTTCCCATCTTGTCCGTCAAGAAGAACCCCCAGAACCCGCTCTACACTCAATTGGGTGTCTTGACCAAGGGTACTGTGCTCGAAGTCAACGTTTCCGAACTGGGGCTTGTCACCACGTCAGGAAAGGTATGCTGCAGGCTGACTTTTCAAACCCTCAGAACCGTGGAGAAGCTTACACAAATGAATAGGTCGTTTGGGGTAAATACGCCCAGGTCACCAACAACCCTGATCTCGACGGCACCGTCAAGTAAGTCCAACCACCTAGGTACCTATTATCTCGATCTGGATCACTTGGCTAATATCACCTCCAGCGCCGTCCTCCTCAACTGAACCCTTGAAACCCTTTCACCTCCCCTGTCCAAACGACCATGACAAACGGCTCTTATCTCCGTCCACCCCGTTTTCCCTATCTCTGACACCGGTTCTTCCCTTTCTCCATGCGTTGGTTATTGCTGCTCGGATCATCGTGATTTGTATTCTGTCTCGAGCCAGTGGATATACTTTTCTTCACCCGTTCTCATCGGGGGGTGCGGCGTTTGTGGCGCGCAAAGTGTGCTTGCTCTTTTCTTTTTTCACATTCTTGACTTTCGACCCTTTTTTTTTCGTATCAAAAGAGATTCCCGTTCTGAGATCATCCTCTGTGATCTGATCTTCGTCCTAGGTAGACTAGCTAGCTATAAAATTATAAACAGATTATCATTTCAACGAAAAATGAATACTCCTCTCAGCATTAGGGATGGTGTATGATGTATGTATGGGGTAGAATCATATGGTATGGTGCTTCCGGGCCCGCGGGTTGCAAGTAACCTCGCCCGATCGTTCGCTATTTCTTCTCGAATCTCGTATATCCTCACCGCGTAGGGCTTTTCATTTTGATTCCTGGAGGTCAAGAACGACTCTTTCGGATGAAGATAGCCCGATGAATCAATGAATTCAAACTACTGTAGTCAGTTAGCACGAGAACTACAGTACGTACTACTTAGTAAGTCAAGCTATAGTACCGACTCGCATACCGTACCGACACGCGCCCCAGCCAGGTAGTCAGTCACTCCGCAGTGCAGGTCTAGTGTACGATATCTACCTTGACGTACCGCCATTCCCACCGTCGACTGAAACCCATTTCATCAATCTAGGCAGGCATAGCAACCTCTGAACGATGGTTTGTCAGACGATCCACCCCACAAATTCAGCTTAACAGGAAAAAGAAAGAAAGGTCCATATTCGTGGCTCGCACCATCAAAAACGAACCATCATACTATTCCAGATTTATCGCAGACAGAAACTATAGTAAAGAAGTACCATATCCAGACCTTGGTCACACACGCGCACATTCACGCGAGAAACTCCAGATACACCATGCTGTGTTTTTGCTGCGGGGTCATTTGCCGTAGCTTTCTCAAATGCATGCAACCAAACAAAGCCCCTTGTCCTCAAGAAAAAAAAAAACTAAATCAAATAGGGCTGAAGCGCGAGACACACAGAATGACAAGGTAAAGGAAATGGTGAGTCACTTCGAGCTTTGCGCCCAGAAGTTCGTTGCTATCCAATATAGGTGGCGGGTAAGAGGGAGGACAAGAAGGGAAGATGGTAAAAATGGGTAACGCCGGGATCGATCAGGATATCAAAGTGATGGTAATGTTTACCAAGAAGGAGGCTAAATCAAAAACATAGGGAAATTATGTGGGGTGAGCATGGATTGCGATCAAGGACCCTCTTCCAGGGCTGATTTGATCTTGGCAAAGAAGCCGGCCGGCCAGGCGGCGAGCTCTTCGTCCTTGGGTATGCCGCGGACGCGGCAGTGGTTGACCACGTTGACCAAGATGCGATTCAGCATATCTTGCGTGACGGGGACGGCGGCCTCGAGCTGCGCATCTGGGTACAGGAAGGGATCGCGCTGGCTGAGGAGCTCTTCGACGGTCGGGCGCAGGGTCTGGTCTCTTTGGAGGCACCCTTTCAATGTCCGAATAAGACCCGGGGGTACAGGAACGCCCCCGATCGCAAAGGAAGGGAACTCGATTTTCACATTGGGGTTGGGAATAGCCATGATCCGTTCGTAGTATTTGGCGATCTTGGCAAACGGGGGGTGGCCGTAGACCATTTTGTACAGGATGCATCCAAGACTCCAAACATCACTGGGTTTACCCAGCTTCATCATTTTCCCCACGCTTGCCGGCAAGCCGAGGGAGGCATTGGAGTCAATCAGAGCTTCGGGGGACATGTAATTTGGCGTCCCAACTTGCTGTTCACGATGCACGTTGACGGTGTTGTCCTGGATTGCGTTCGCAATACCAAAGTCGATGAGCTTCAATCTGCCCTGAACAAGCAAAAAGTTGGCGGGCTTCAGATCCGAGTGCACGACATTGTAGTCATGTACTGCTTGTACGCATTCGAGCATCTCCTTCCAGTAGTACCGGGTAAAATTGATATCGAACCGGGCATCTTCCGCGTTCAGTCGGTAGCTAAGCACTTTCTCGAGGTCGGATTCACCAATCTCCATCAGTACACTCAGAGTGTGCTTGTCCGAATTCAACTCCCAGTCAAAGAGGCGTACGACACGGTCCAGGTTCTCAAGCTTTTTGAGCAGATCGATCTCGCCTTTGTAACCAGCCAACGTCAGAGGATCAACATCTTCGAGATTAACTCTCTTCAGGGCAAAGATCTTGTAGTTTTCAGCCATTACACGATAGACACGAGAGCTTCCTCCCCGGCCAACGCAGTCGAGTCGGGTGAAATGCTTGTGGTTCACTGAAACTTGATTGCGTTTCTTGCGGGAATGGGACGCGGTAGCTGCCCCGCCAGTAGCTGTGGCAGTCTCGAGAACCGACATTTTCGGGGGCGGCGGTGCTGGTCTATGAGGGGTGTTGTTGCTTCGTATGGCGAGGATCTTCCTGTCTGCGGGCGTTTCCTCTTTCTCTTTTCTTTCTTCTTCATAAACCACCGGCTTGTCAAGCAAGTTGAAGCCTTGCGGTTTGACCCGCTTGAAGGTTGGTGGTGGTTCATTCTCCTGGTCACGATTGGAAGGTAACGTTGGCGGCGGTGGTACTTTGAATACCGGCTGGTCCTTGGCGCTGGACGGCTTCGATGACAGTCCTGTTGAAGAGCCCGGCGTGGACTTGGAGTGCGATCCAGACGACTTTGGAGAAGACGATCTGGAAAAGAGGCCGTCGCCAATAACGTCCCGGTCTCGGTTGCGGTCTCGATGTTCCTCGCTTCTCGGGGGGGGGCTCGGGTCGGCCCACGAGACTTTCGGTGAGGAGGATTTCGCTGTATTCTTGTAGTGGTAGTCGTCATTATCGTTATTCACATCGTAATCGGTTTCTCTAATCTCGTTTTCTTCGCTCTGTCGCCGTAATACGCCTCTCCGCGCGGGTCCGTTTAAGAAAGTACCGGTCAATCGCCCGACACGTTTGACGCGCAATGAGCTGTGCATGCCCATGTCTTCAACGTTCCGAGTGCGGAGCACGGATGCAGTGCCAATTCGTGGAGCATATTCGTCGTCGTAGCTTTTTTCCCCGGAGCGTGTCACGCTGCCATGCTCACGATCGTCGATGTAGCTCCGTTCGGCGGATCGCCTTTGAGACGGCGACAGGGATGCAGGCGACCGGGTGTTGCTGCGCGACGCATTGATGCGAACACTCCGTGTGCGTGGTGCGGGTGTGATAAAGTCATTCTTCGCGTCGTGCCGTTCGTGATGTTCTGCGACCTCGGTTTTTGCTAACGGCGAGCTTTCCCTCCGGCTGAGCGAGGCGGCGATCCGCACCACGCGGGGCGCAGGACTTCCGTTCGACTGTTCCAAGGGCGAAGTGGTGCGCGATCGCCTTTCCTGGCTTGAACCCGCCGAGCCCAGATTTTTGTTGCGGAGACGAGGCGACAGGTCGAGTCCGTCTTCGTCGAGCAAGGCCTTGACCGACGCGCTGAACTTGGGTTCAGGAACCTCTTCATCCGAGCTGTCACCAGCGGCATACTGGCCGGCAGACAAACTGTTACTTCGATATGCGAGCGAGTTGCGAACCTCCGGCGAGGCCCGCCTGGAACCCGAGCGAGACGTGGCGCGGGACATTTGACGTGAGGAAGTTTGGCGGTGCAGCCGGGTATCGTAAGCTGTTGCTGCTGCTGCTGCTGCTGTTGAGGAGGAATTGGGAGACGCCATTATGACAATTGAGGACAAGACAGCATAGACATGTCCACCAGAGAGCGTCCGGGCCTAGGCTCCTCCCAGAAGCACGAAAGACTGAAGTATCTGCTGCGAGGGGGGGTGTGGGTTAGTATGTCGAGGGGTCGAGATGGTTTGATTTGTTGTGTTTGGTGGAGATGGAAACATGGAACTTGCGCCGTAATGCGCGAGGCTGGGAGTCCATAAGTCACGTGGGGTTTACCCGTTGCCCCGGGCAATCGCTTGCCCAAATAACAGAGAGCTGCACTGCATGATGCGCCCCATATACAGTACTACATATGAGGATTGACGAGGGAGATGCGATGTACGAAAATACATAAGACATTCATCTCATTAGAGTTGCAGCTCATCTTGTGGCGTGGTTAATTTGGTGGAGAGGCGAACTACTACATTCAAGTAACTCCTGGTAGTACTTAATATATAAATTTCGCTCGGAACAATACAGGCCGCAAATCAACACTGCAGCCCATGCGCCGGCATTGCTGCACACACCAACACATGGTCTTGACTTCAGCTAAATGAGCAATTGAAGCTGTCTAATAGGATGCTTCATTCCTAGCCTCATCTGACTCAACACTTAGCATGCTATTATGCCGATGGCCTTGCATCATGCATTGTGGTGATTACACTGCTGCAACTGCAAACATAATATATTCCGTCAGCAACTTAGCGCAATCGCCCATGTCTCAGCCCCAACTTATGTTGAAAGTCAATCACACAACTTCCGGACACCATCTGCAATCAAAGTGATTCTATGAGCTGTCTGCCTATGCATCTGACCATTAAGAGCTATTAGGTGCTGATTGCAAGATTTGGCCTTGCTTGATACCCATAAGTTTCATGTCCTCCGGTTATCGAGAGGGCGCAGCTGCATCCCTATCATGAGCATGTTGTGGCTATATCACACCAACCTCTCAATCCAAAATTCATACTGGCATGCTACAGAGTTCGGAATCTTCCATTGGTACTATTGGTACAGTTGGTCAGGAAGGATTCGTTCTCATTCCGACAGTCTCAAGGTCAACTGCGTAGATAAGTCTGTCACGCCAATCCAAATGTATGATTGCAAGCGAGGTATATTGAAACAGCGATGAGCACCTTGCGCAATCCTAGTAGTATGTAGCTCTGAGTTCTTAAAAGCATCATTGAAGAGTCTCTTCCAAGGATAGTTAGTGGATGGCAGCGAAAGTTTGCCACAGAAAGAGGGACTGGCCACCGAGCAACTACCTGCCATGTCGAAAGAGCAACAGGCCCAATGCTGCTTTGAGGTATCTAGCAGTCACCCTTCATCGGGCAAGCTGTCTCCTCCCCCCTTGTTTCGCCTGTCACAAATAGGCTTGAAAGAACTCTGGGTTCGCCAAGTTGCCATGGTCAACGTCAGCCCAACGTGTTTCAAGAAGGCCGCCATTCAAGTCCCCTTCTGTGATAATTTTAGCAGTGGTAAATCAAGCAATCTGCCAAAATAGCGTCGTTTCGGAATACAAAGTCCTGATCGTCACTGCAAAAGCGCATGGCCATAACTTTGTGTGAAGGAGAACAGGCCGCGAATTCTCCCGCGCCTACCCACATGTGGCACACCTGCAAGCACCGATGTTAGAGATGTGACGTGTAGCTGCCAATCTTCCGATCAAGTGTAGACATCGAGCAGAGGACGTCGCCCCGTCCTAAATCGCTGGAGTGGATAAAAACTCCACTGATGCACAAATGCCCTATCTCTTGTTCCGCGACTTCGATCCGGTCAAATGTCGGAAGGAAGACCCACCCTCTGCTGATCTCCTGAGGTAAAACCATGGCTGCGAGGACGGTCGTCAGTGTACTCCGTAAGTAGAAGATATCAGGATTGAACGCCATTGATTGCGTATTCATTCTCGTAGGCAGCCGTAGCCGTGGTGATTTCTCCCGCTGCGACCAACAGCCCCTATTCGGCTGGATAGAGACCCGTAGCTGTTACGATTGTCTCGTGGCTCTTGACATAGGCTTCGCTTTAAACTTTGGAACTGCTAGGGCGAATAGTCTAAAATCTGTTGTTTGAAAAGGGCGGATGAACCGTGGGGAGCCAAGGCTAAGAATAAGAGGCAGAGTCAGTGATAGTCCAGCGAGGCTAAGGCCTATTTGAAACATGGCGACGTGAAAGTCCGAAGAAGAGAAAGTAAAAGTCTTAGGGGAGAGATAATCAGAGACTTAGCAGGCGAGCAGGCACAATTCGCCGGCTTTGGCCGTCCGGCGTGAACACCTGACTTGCACCTGATATTCTTGCTTGCTTTGTCGGAGTCTCTCCGGCTTCACGGACCACTCACCACAATCGACTACAGGTAGACTATTGCTACCACAGTAGTCTACTAGCAACAGCGTCCGTTCTACATTGGCTGAATATTCAGTTGCAGGTCTGTTCTCCAGGGGTAACCCGGTCGGATCTGGTCTGGTCAGTCAATAATGATTCAAATCAGGTAAACCTCCGAGGTTTGCCCAAAAACCCGGTCAACTCAAACTCGCTTGAACCTACCTTTCAACAAACACCTGACTCTGTCTGCCACTATTAGAGTTCTCCTAGTTCAGAACCACGCCTTGTGATCAGACTTCTACTATTGGTTCCAGAACTTGCACAATGGCTGTGGAAATGTGAATCTCTCATAGCTAGGTACGCCTTGACCCTCTGGCTATGATGGCGGTCCCAGGGGAAGGTGGGGAGGAGACGGGGGGCACCCAGACTTGTTGTTCTCTCCGGACTTGTGCTTCAACTAAAGGATCGGGTAAAGCGGGCAACCGGCACAGCTCAGGCCATTGAGGAGAGCCGGAGAGAAGGTCGGTGTGGAGACTGGAGCCTCCAAAAGAACGTACCACGGGTATAAGCACTCTGGGTCAGGAACGCCTGTTTGGGCAAAGATTACCCCCTGCTTCCTGGCTAGCATCGACAACACCATACTGATCATCGCCAGTCTAGCCCGGTGGCTTCACATTTTAGGTCTCACTCCAGATGCATGGCTTTGATGATCGGAATGGTTGGGTTGTATTCACTGGCAATTGCTCTTGGGCTGGCTTCAAGCTTGTGTTTGGTCGTGCACGCTAAGGACAGCCCCAGTTTGACTATGCATCCTCAGCTTTCTGTCCCTGACTAGGAACCCGACGCTAAAGCATCAACTAGTCCAGCACACTAAGGCACTAACACGCTAATGCTGCACCGGCCAGTGCCTCCACATTGTCCATACCAATGACACCACTCTGTCTGAATATGCACATCACAGAGGCGTCATGGTTCTGGCGGAGTGCCCTTTTCTTGCTGCTATGGGGCAGATTGTCCATGTGCGCGATATTGGTACGAACGCCTCCTCAGCAGACATTGTCTGGCTGTGCTCACTGAGCTAACAAGCCACTCCCAGCTTGTGAAAATCCTTGACGTGGTAGCAGCAGTCCTTCCGCCAGTCTGAGGGAAATTGAGGTACTATATTTGGGGGCATTGAGGACTCGAAGACCCTTATTGACCCCGACCATGTACCGGACCTCCCAATTACATTACTCAAGTTTATGTTCTAAGCTTGCTGAGTAGAGCATAGAGTTGAGATAAGATCGATGCTTGTGTTTTTTTGGATGGATTGCTGACGGTGCTACAGAGTGTACAGCGTTGCAGGCTGCAGTTGTACTAAATACTACCACATGCATGTTTGCTTGCTAGCTGCTTTTCAGTATTTTTCTTTTCCCACTTGACTCTGTTTCCCTATTCTGCTCAGCTGGAGATCACTTTCTGCATCTCGCCGGAGACAAAAAGTGTTGACCAGTCCACTTGCATCTGTCACAAAATCGTGCTGATGGGGCGATGGCTTACTCATCGCCCCTCCCTCCCCCCAAATGATTTTTCCTTCCGTCTTCACTTCTGCGCCTCTTCTTCTTATGTCCAAACACTAAAGTCTACTTGACTCAATTCTTTTTCCACACAAACAAAACTAAATAACTCAACACCAGGCTTGACTGGGGTAGTTTCATGTTTTGCCCTTTTCCGTGGAAACTTAGCCCCCCCCCCCCCCGCCCCTCTCTTTCTCTGCACTAAAATTCTCACAGGGACAAAACACCGGCTGAGATGATCGCCCATGGGTCGCTTTCCGTCCAAGCCCTGCCTAGTTCCGCTTCCTTCTTTATCCTACTACGTACCGCTTGCTATTGTATGCTTGTCGTCGCTTGTCGTCATGCATGGTCTGTGATGAACCAAAGAAGCCTTTTCCCTAATTCAGACTCTCCTATAATTTGTCCCGTGTGGTTGGCAGTCGCCTGCTAATTTCCCCACAAACCTATGCCGATGATGATCTCTCCCACCGACGATGCTGATGTATGCTCACGGTCGATCGGCGATGCTGCCATTACGGCTGAGCCCTAGACTCCTGAGTCCTGACAAGTCCACGAGCGTTTGAAATACAATATTCCAAATCGCTCACAGTCATTGCTCGGTGCCCTATCTTCAGACATTAGCGTCCTCCATGAGGGGCTTGTGCCCTGACAACGGTGTCTCCTCCATCTTCCCGTTGTCCGCCCACTTCGAAGGTAGTGGCTGGCTTGGGAAGCTGTGGCTTACTGCAGTGGGCTAGCCTTTTTTCCCCCTGCTTACTTGTGTCCACCATCCAGGCGTTCACTGCTTGATCTAGAAAAATAACACCGACGGGAAGGGCCACCTGCGACCCGCACAAGGTCGGAACTAATGCTTTCTCAGTTAGCAATCCCCCGTTGCCTGAAATAGTATTTTCTGTTTGTTTAGCCTGTTTCGGATGCGCCCACTTTCCAACGGTAGTCGGGTCTGGTTCGCTTCTCTAGTCTTCCACTGGCACCCGGCCGCTCCACTTGATTAAACTGGTCTCGAAGATCCGGGTCCCTCGATCAAGAGACGGTCCAACATGCTCTAGCAAGCTGTGCTACTCCATTCGTGCGTTCCAGACTGGGGAGTTGTGCAGGTTTCCATCGCCCCGGCTCAGTAGCCACAGGAAAGTATCCCCCGTTCTCAGGGGTATATATACCTCGATGATGATCACCTCGTTTGAATGGACATCAAGCCCTTTGTCAGTCACTTCCTTTCGCTTGCCGTTTGGGGTTCTGTCTTTCATTTCCAATTGTTTCCCTGTCTTCATTTTACACCCGTCTGTCGTTAACCTAACCAGGCTGCCCTAGTGCCAGCCATTCTCGATTCTTTCCTTCTTTCTCATTGTTTTATATTGTTCCATCCCGATTGACTCGTGTGATCAACTCTCGCTAATACCTTACCGAACCTTTCTTTTCCGAGACCCTCTCGCTTCGTTGGCACCATGCGTTCCAACAAGCTTCTTTTGCTCGCCAGTTTGGCGAATGCTATCCTCGCCCTTCCCACAAAGGACACCAGGGACTTGGACCCCCGCACCTTCGGCCTCGCTGCCGAGATCTTGCACGAATTCGGCAGTGATTTGGTGACCATTGTTGAAGATATTCTCGGTGGTGGAAAAAGCTCAGCATCCGTCCTTACTAACATCAGTGCCCGGGCTGCTGCTGCCCTGAACGGAGGTGCCTTGGGTTGCAAGGCTGGTGTCATTGATGCTGATATCCGTGCCGAATTGGCCACCTGGATCCGTGCTCATGCTGGATTCGAGGCCTCTCTCAAGACTGAGCTCCTCACCTGGTGTGAGGGCGATGCCTCAGCAACTCTGTCGACCGAGGTGTGCGCCGGGCTCTCCTTGTACGTCCCTACCTGCGCCGCGAAGGCGGCCGCCGGTGATCTCTACGTAACCATCGACGGTATCTTCGACGTTACGACACTCGAGGCTGGTGTTGTTCTCAGCTCTTCCTTCCAGTCTTCGCTTGCCACTTTCATCTCCGGCTCTGTGGGCCTCGAGCTGGATGCCAACATCCGCGCCGGTCTTTCCCTTTGCGCTGGTGGTGGTGTTCATACCGATCTTCACGCCGATCTTGCCGCTGCCTTGAAGGTCTGGCTCAATGGCTCGTCTTGCTCCCTAAGCGCCTCCCTCAAGGTTGCCGTCCTGGCTTGGTTGGAGGGCAAGATTGAGACTGGTGTCGTTGCCATCGGTTCCATTCCTACCGGCGGTGTCACTGCCGTCTCCGTTGGTGCCGCCATCAGCGCCTGGATCGAAGCCGAGGGCTCCCTTAGCGCCACTGCCCAGGCCTACCTCTCCGCCTTCCTCGAGTCCAGTGTCTCTGCCAACATCGAGGCTGATGTCCAGACCGTTCTGGAGGCCTGTATTGCCGGCAAGCTTGCCACCTCTATTTCCGCCGATGCCCGCGCGGCCTTGGCCGTCTGGTTGTCCGGTTCCAGCTGCAGCCTGGGAGCCGAACTCAAGGCCGCCCTTTACCTCTGGCTTTCTTTCTCCGTCACTGAAGTCAGCATCGACATTTCCTCCAGCCTCATCACCGAACTTGAGGTCTTCCTCACCGGCACCATTGAGGCGTCCCTCGGCTCCAGTCTCCGTGGTACCCTCTGGCTCCTCCTCTCCGGGGAGAGCATTATTTACCTTTCTCTCGAGGCCCGTGCCGAGTTGGCCGCTGTCCTCGGTGGTGCTGTTGACATCGATATCAGCAGCAGTTTCAACCTTCTCATCATCGAGTGGCTTACCGGCTGCAGCATCCCCGGTGCCCCAACCATCTCTTCTGGCTCCGGTTCGACCACCAAGCTCATTTCCATCCCTACTACGACCCCCGTCGCTGCCTCCACCGCTCCCGCCACCCCCACCGGCGCTTCCCCCGTCGGTGGCTCTGGCTCGCCTTCTCCTTCTGGCACCGGTCCTAGCGGTGTCAGCCCTACCGATGTCACCGGCGGTCACGGCTCCGGCTCCGGCACTGTTGGTGGCTCTGGCTCTGCTTCTGCCTCTGGCTCTGTCTCTGGCTCTGGCTCTGGCTCTGCTTCCGCCTCTGGCTCTGTCTCTGTCTCTGGCTCTGGCTCCATCGGCGGCTCGGGCTCTGGCACCGTCGGCGGCTCTGGCTCTGCTTCTGCTTCTGGCTCCGTCTCTGG
>NW_020290685.1:0-74581 GCF_003184585.1 Aspergillus saccharolyticus JOP 1030-1
CCCCAACCCCAAAACCCCACAGGAAAACAAAACTACCTCCCCCGTATAACCATCCCCATCCCCAACTCCTTGGGCGCACTCTCCACAAACCCATACTTAGCATACAGCCTCCGTCCCGGCGCATCCGCCAACAGATTCACATACGGCTCCCCCTCCGGCGCCGCCTCCCTGATCCTCTGCAGCAGGGCCGCCAGAACCACGCCCCCGAGTCCCTTCCGTTGGTGCGCCGGGAGCACCGCCATGTCCGCGATATGGAAGTACCATCCCCCGTCCCCGATGATACGGCCCATGCCTACCACCTCCCCCTCCCCCTTCACTTCCTTTCTATTACTTTCGGGTTGGTTTTGGTAGGGTGTATCGGCTGGGACAGTGTCGTCGGATGAATTCGGCCCATCGTAGGTAACGTAGCACCCGTACCAACTACCCTGTATCGCGGCGGTGGCCTGCGCGGCGTTTTTGGGCGTGAGGCCCGAGGCGGCGCGGAGGTGGAGGTAGTCTTTGACGGGGGGGTAGCTGGCGAGGTGGAGGGTGTAGTTTGGTGGGAGGGTGGGATTTGCCATTATTGTTGGTTACCTGGGGGGATGGATTGCTTATTGTTGTGGTGGATTGTTTCCGGGAGTGTGCTTGCAGTGCAATATCATGATGTGGTTGTTTGGGCATACGTTTACTAGTCAACTTAACGAGTTATAGTTGATTATGTATAGTATTAGTCCCATTACTGGAATGTTTTGCTGCGAGTCCCGTCCGCTTGCCTTATACGGGTGCCGCCGCTTTTGTGAGGGCGGCACGTAACTGCTCCTTCTGTGCTTCTGCGCACTCACTGATAGGAGGCATTCTTCCGAACAGAAAGGAACACTACAAAATATAATAAATCAAATAGTAAGGTTTTGTGAGGAAACCGCCAAGCCTGCTAGCACATGCTCTGTAGATAACAAGGTTACATCGAACACGGACAGAAGTGAAGTCTGGTGAATGCCCGGGTAAGTTTAGCCGAAGTGAGGCCGCAGCCTTCAGCACAGTCTCTGCTGTGCCTGCATACCGGTCTGTCGAGGCCCAATTGGAAGTCCAGACACGGTCCGAGTTGGTCCGAAGGTAGGTCGATCCCCAACGGGCGATCTAATCATAGCCTGGTATTCCCGACATATCTTAGATATATATACTTTTGATAGGAGTTTGGATAGTGGCTAATCATGGAATATGTTATATAGCCGTCCCAGGCGTGTTTTTCATGATTCATGGTTCGTGTAGATGATAATTCTCATTTGCGTGAGCACTGTCCTTATCAGCATGTTCTGCCTAGCAAGTTCGCCATACTAGTGGGTTAACTAGCAGGGGTCTATAACACCGGGGTCAACCAGAGTAAGTATACCGTGTCAATATTGTACCAATCAAGCACAACACTCTGGAGTCGTCGTCGTATCACTCGCGCGCCGGCCCGGCTGACTTGCCTAGGGTCCCTGAATCGTGATGCGAAAATACTGCCTGATTGAAGTCGTCGTCTATGAGACGTTCTCGGCTGTTATTCTACAGGGATGCTGCTCGGAGTTGTCCTTGGAAATGTCATGTTGCAGGGTAGCAGTCAAGATATGGACCTTCCAATACTGGAATCGAAAAGAAAAAGCCAGCTAATAACCGTCCTGGCCAAGAACTTGTCAACTCGGACTGTCTCCTCTAGCCCTTACGACAACTGGACATTGTTTTTAGCATGCAAGGTCACCACCGTATTTAAACATACTGTGTCGCCCACTACCCGTTGCTCATGACAGATTCGTTAGTAACCTTGGTCTCTCCCTTACCGAAGGTTTAAGGTCTCAACCACCAAGTTTGGCAGGCGTTGCAGTGTTCAAAACCACTGTACAATACACTTGAAAAGACAGCCGATCCGAGAGCAGGGTGGACCATGCAGCACACAGACCTGATGCGGCCCGACGAAGATTGGGTAAAATCGTCCGATGAACCGCTGACTTTAGACATACCAGTACTGACACGATACGAGAGGCAACTCGCAGACGCCTCGGAGCGAAGGAAGATCCAAAACCGCATCGCGCAGCGTGCATATCGTATGTCTACCTACCCTTGTTACTTGTATCCGCGATCCAATGGAGAGATTCATATTGCATGGGAGCTTGACCATCACATATAACATACCTACCATCATAACCCCACGCCTGACCTTGCCTACCTCAATTCTTCTTTGTAAAATATGCCGATGCTAAGTATAATGACATATAGGACGGAACATGCGCGACCGATCAAACAAGATCGAACAACTCACGAAACAGCTCAGAGCGTACGAGGAGCTAAACCTAGGGCTTCACATCGCACGGAACGAAGAGAGCACATCCGTATATCAGCAGCAACGGCATCAGAGCAGCAGCAGCAGTCTCTCAACACTGCAGGTGCCACTGCCGCACGAAAACCGAGGGAGGAGCATTGGAGGCTGCTCCCCTCCATCCGAATGGGAAGCTACGAGTACGCCATCAGAAGCAGAACCACAACCACAAGCACCAAGTGAAAGCAGGGAACAGTGTATGCCGGTACCACTCTCAGTTCCAAGAAGCACGCGATTCAACTACATGAACCAGCAAGAATGTGTAGCTTCAGCGGGGCATCTACAGCAACCAATCTCGGCGACCAATCTAAGAACATCTGTACCTGCGTTTACATGGCAGCCGCAGCAGATAGAAAACAGGTCGCGAACCAGGACAAATAGACAGAGAAAAGGAACAGGTGCAGAGCCTCTAACACCAGCGTCAAGTCTCCACCTCCCCATAGGAGCAGAGATGGAGATGGATGGAGACGGGAACGGGATAGCCAAGTCCGATGCAGGAGGGGTACCCGTACTGCCACTGAGCGCAGCTGATCTTTCTCCCACGGCAGACCAGCATTTTGCACTGGAGATGAGGGACTGGACCGCTGAGAGTCAGAGTCAGAGTCTGAAACGGACTCCGTTGCTGCACATGGCGGTTGCGGGGAATCATCTGGATACGGTCAAGGTGCTGCTGCAGGATGAAAGGTTCCTGATTGATGAGGAGGACAGCGAGGGTTTCACGGCTTTGCACCGGGCTGTTATGCACGGCCGGTCGGAGATTGTTAAGCTGCTGCTTGAGCATCGGGCTAAGACGGACCCGGGCCCCGGATCCGGTAGGGGAGTCGATTCACCTTTGTAGACTGGTTCAGCACAAGTCGAAGTTGCCAAGAGAAGCAGCAGGGGTAAAAGAACTAGGCGAGTACAAGCACAAGTACAAGTACGAATACGTCCGTATAACACAACTCTTCCGCTGGCGCTTATACCTAACACTGTAGCTGCTTACTAGATGATAGTCAGCTATAAAACAAAGAGAAAAGTAAGCAAATTACAAATTGAATGGTTCGACAATAATAGGTATCACAACGTCAACACCCACCAACATGAACCAAACCATGCCGCCCGCCCTCATCTTCCTTACCGGCGCAACAGGCCTAATCGGCTTCCGCATACTAGTCCTCTGCCTGCAACATGGCCACCGAGTCCGCGTCGCCCTGCGCACCCTCAGCGCCAAACACCGCATCCTCAACACGCCCTCCATAAAATCCCTCTCCACAACCAATCCCACCCTCACAACCACCCACCTAACCTTCACCGAAATCCCCGATCTAACCCTGCCCTCCGCCTTCTACCCAAATCCCGCCCTACAAGACGTAACACACATCATCCACGCCGCCGCCCCGATCGCCTCCGCAGACCCCGCATCCATCGGCCAGAACCTAGAAGCGCACTACATCCACCCCACAATCAACACCTGTCTGAACCTCCTCTCCTCTGCACGCGCCCAATGCAGCATCAAACGCATCATCCTGACATCCTCGCTCGCCGCCCTAATTGACCACGCAGAAGATACAGTGGACAAGGTGCACGCGGCCACCACGCGCGCAGTCAATGTCCAGGCCCCGCCGTACTCTTCGCCATCGGAGGCTTATATCGCTGCCAAGGTTGGCGCGCTGAAGAGGGTCGAGGACTGGGTGAGATGGGAGAAACCGGCGTTTGATGTCGTGCATCTTGCGCCCGGGCATGTGTTTGGGGTGAATGAGCTTGTTGATGACCCGCGGGAGTTGCTGGGTGCTGGGTCGAATCGGATTATACTTAGAGCTGTTGTTGAGTCTGGATCTAGATTTGAATCCTCCCTTCAGATTCAGACGCAGACAGCGCCAGCGCCAGCGCCAGAACCAGGGGTTACAGTGCACCTAGACGACGTGGCGGAAGCGCACGTGCGCGCGCTGAACCCATCCATCCCGGGAAACAGGCTGTACATTCTGAGCTCAGGCAGGGAAATGGGGACGCAGTTGGATGAGTGTTTTGGGGTTGTGGCGCGGTGGTTCCCCGAGGCTGTTGAGAGGCGAGTCTTGCGGGGGAAGGGGAGTCTGCCGTCGTCGGTATTTAGGGTTGATGCGCAGGAGTCGGCGAAGGTTCTGGGAATGGAGTTTAGGGGGTTTGAGGAGCAGGTGAGGGATGTGGTTGCTTATTACCTTTTGTGTTTGGAGCGGAGGGGTGGGGATTGCACTGCGGGGATAGGTGGATAGGTATGTAGGGTACCAGGGGGTTGCTGAGGTTATGGATGCTTTGTGCGTTTGTGTTGGTGTGTTATAGTATACTAGTATACGGCTGCAGATATGTAGAAGTAGGCTTTTTGATTTATTGGAGATTATGTACAGGGCTACCCTAGTTAATATACATCTCAATTCAGAGTAGAGCCCTACCCACTCAGTTAAAACCAAAACCGAAACCAGATCAGTCCAAGACCACTTCCAAGTCCTACGAACCCTCCGGCACCTTCCACCCCTGCCTCCCAACATCTTCCTTCTCCAACGAATTCTGCCTCGTAATCAACGATAGTACCGCTGCCAACCCCGCAATCGCCGCCAAAACCACCCAGATAGTATGGAACGCATCCTCATAAGCATCTATCACAACCCGCATCACCACTGCATCCACATCGTGAATTTCCCTCATCCGCGGAATGAACCCCACCGCCTGACTTGCATCGCGCAGCACGGAAATGGACTCGGGCAACTCGGTTCCGGTCCTGGTCAGTGGCGACATTCCGCGCTCGAACATGGAATTAAACACCGTCGAGCAGATCGCCAGGCCGAGAAGGGATCCCACGAACCGCGCTGTTACCAGCATTCCTGCTGCGAGGCCCTCGTCGTTGACGTTTCGCACGCTCGCGAGGACAGTGATCATTGTCGCCACGAGAGTCGTGCCAAGTCCGGCGCCCAGGATTGCCTGGAAAGCGTAGGCTTGTGCGCGGGTAGAATCTGCGTCAACCATGTAGTTTAGGCCTAGAAAGATAGCGGTGATGAACCAGCCTGTCCAGAGGGCGATGCGGTACTTGCGTCTCCAGTCGATGAGCAGGGAGACGATGATGCTCATTGCCACGATGAGGCAGCATAGCGGGAGTATGGATTTGGCCGCTTGGATCGGTGTTTCCAGGTAGACAGCTTCGAAGAAGAGTGGGAGGTAGAGGAGGACCGGATTTAGGAGGGCGCCGTAGAACGCACCGGATAGGGTCCCCGTGATAATGGAGATGTTATCGAAGATCTGGTATGGAATCATGGGCGCTACGGCTCTGTTCTCGACGAACCCGAAGGGAACGATCAGCAGGAGGCCGATGAGCAGCGGGACGAGCGTCTGCCATGAGCCCCAGGGGTAGAGGGTATCCGCCCAGCTGAGCGGTAGGGCAATGATTGTGCTGATGACGATGAACAGCGCGAAGCCGAGCCAGTCGAGTCTGCGGATCTTCTCATTGATGCTCCCTTCTAACGGAGTGAGATGGAGGAAGAAGAAGGCCAGAACGCCCGTAGCGCCCGCGGTGATGAGATTAATCCAGCCCAGCCAGGGCCATCCAACCTCCTGCGCGAACTGGCCGCCGATGAAGGGGCCCGTCACAGCGCCCACGGCATTTGCCATGGACATGACACCCAGCCACCACGGGCGCTCCTTCATGGTCGTGATGTCACAGAGAATGATACTTTGCAAGACGTCTAGCCCGCCTGACCCCAGACCCTCGATCAGCCGGCCGACGACGATAATGTCCATGTTTGTTGCAGTTGCGAAGACGATCGACCCGATCCCAAAGAGGATGAGGGAGGCGTAGAGCACGTATTTGCGGCCCACCACATCGGAGATGTTGGAGTAGACGGGCTGGGTGACGGCTACGCCGAGAATGAAGGCGATATTGGCCCAGAAGGACTGGAAGCTGGTCCCGTGCAGCTGGTCGGCTATGACCTGCGAGATGAATTGGTTAGTTTGACAGAAGCGCCGTGGCCATGTGAGGCAAAAGACCTACCGGCAAAGCCAGCGACAGGGCCGTCACATCCCAGGACACGATCAGGGCAATCACCGCCAGCATCAAGATCGACAGGTAGAAGGAGTAGTGCTTTTTTTGCGGCGCCGGCGTTGGTGACTGGGACCCGGACGCGGCCTCGTCTTGCCGGGTCACTCTGGCCTCCGGATCCTGGTCGTGGCCCTGGCTCTGGCTCGTGGTTTTCTCCATGCTCCCTTCGCTATTGTCCAGTTAATGCTGGTAGATGTCGGTCGAAGCTGAGATGGAATCAGAGCTGACGGGGGAAGGCGGATACAGTAGTTAAACACACGCCGGGCCACATCGTCGCCTCTCAGCTCCTACACCTACTTTTACTCCGAGCAGACGCCTGAGCCAGGCAGACGTCGGACTTCCCATTGTCCTCCTCTCTTCTGTTCTTGGTCCTTGGGCCCCAGGACGGGCAGCTGAAAAGATGGATATGGGTGTGGACCAGGTGCTTAGCGTTGCATTGGCGGCTGACTGACGGGCTTACTTACGCGAATACTCCGATACGAGACGATACCTAATACCGTGTAATAGGATATCACGGGAAAGCGGTAATGACGGGTGTATCATTGGAACCGTCGGTCTTACACTAGGCCGTCTTACTCTTGCCCGGACAAAAGATCTTACTAAGGGACCAAGCTGATGGTACTCAGGATTAGTTTGATATTAGCTTGAGGATAACGGGTAAGCGCTTGCTTGGTTTGCACAGACCATATGGATGTCAGAAAAATGTAATTTTCCATTCAATGGGCGACCTTGAAGTACAGAGTCAATGAATATAGAGCACAACAGAGTAAGCAGGCATAGTAACCTGGTGGATTGTATAATATCCTCCTATTCGTACAGCAAGCCCAGGCCTGGAAAGCTGAGTAGAGTATGATCTTGTAACCATAGACATTGCTCCGAGATAGCTGGAGCCATCTTTGCTTGCGCTATAGATACCACATGACACTCTCTGCATTATACCGATATCGAAAACGCACGACGTATGACCAAGAGAGATCAATAGGGCAGACGGCATCATCCACTCTCACTGCCCCTCCCATTTCCATTTCGTTGGAAACAATTAGACCATCATGAGCGGCGACTCCAACAGGGCCAATGGGTCCACAAATCATCTGGGCCGAACAAACAGAAACACTTCCACGAACGGGGACAACGGCCTCAACGGTCTCAATGCCAATGGTCATAATGACTCGAGATCAACGACCAACGGGACAGGCAATCAGCAAAAGCCCCCGTCCTCACCCTCAAGCCCAGCCCCAACCTTTCAGCCTGTTGCCATCTGCGGCATGGCATGTCGACTGCCGGGAGGCATCCACTCCCCCTCGGAGCTGTGGTCCTTCCTCCACGCTGGCCGCGACGCTCGCGGCCCCGTGCCCTCTTCGCGCTACAACATCTCCGCGTTCCATTCACCGCACAAAAAGCCCGGCACCGTCATTGCTGAGCAGGGGTACTTTCTCGATTCGACCAACGATCTTGCCGCGCTGGACACCTCGTTCTTCTCCATGCCGCGCCGCGAGGTCGAGACCTTGGACCCCCAGCAGCGCTTGCTTCTCGAGGTCGCCCGCGAGGCCATCGATGACGCCGGCGAGACGCGGTGGAAGGGTACCAATGTTGGCGTGTACGTCGGCTGCTATGGCCAGGACTGGTACGACATCTCGGTGCGGGACACGCAGGCCCATGGTATCTACCAAGTCCTGGGCCAGAACGACTTCATGGTCTCGAATCGGCTCTCCCACGAGCTCGACCTGCATGGCCCCAGTGTGACGCTACGGAGTGCTTGTTCCGCTTCTCTCATCGGCGTCAATGAGGCATGCATGTCCATTGCGCGCGGCGACTGCACATCCGCCATCGTTGGCGGCACCAATATCATCATGGCCCCAGCTTTAACCGCCGCCCAGTCGGAGCAAGGCGTTCTCAGTCCCGATGGCTCATGCAACACCTTTTCAGCTAACGCAAACGGCTACGCGCGCGGTGAGGGTATTGTCGCAATCTACCTTAAGCCCCTAGCGGACGCGGTCAGGGACGGTAACCCTATCCGCGCAGTCGTGACCGGCTCAGCAGCCAACCACAACGGTCATACACCGACAGTTTCACACCCCAGCTCTCGGGCACAAGAAGCGCTAATCAGGCAAGCATACCGGAATGCTGGTATTACAGAAATTACCCGAACAGGCTTCTTCGAGTGTCATGGCACGGGGACGAAAACTGGGGATCCTATTGAAGTGGCGGCTGTATCTGCATGCTTCGGCAAAGCCGGTGTGCATATGGGCTCAGTCAAGGCAAATCTCGGCCACGCGGAGGGTGCGGCGGGCCTCGTCAGTGTTCTTAAGGCTGTTCTTTCCTTGGAAAACCGCATTATTCCCCCAAATATTAAATGCTTTCCACGCAACCCTGCAATTTCTTTTGAAAATGCAAATCTTGTTATTCCTACTGAGCCAATACCATGGCCAGAAGACCGTGATGAGCGCGTGAGCATCAATAGCTTTGGCCTTGGAGGTTCCAATGCCCATGCCATCATCGAGTCAGCAGCCAGCTTCATCGACTTGCCAAATTCCACAAGGGCAGCTTCAAACACACCATATTTATTGCTGTTCTCCGCAAATACCGCGGCATCTCTCAAGGCCATGGGCGAAAAGTATGAGGCTTTCCTTGAGAGATCTCCAGACCTGCTTTCAGATGTGGCATACACCCTGGCTAACAAACGAGAGCATCTGCCATATCGCACATATGCCATCTGTACGAGTGACAAGATCACGCCACCAGCCCCCCCTCCCTCCACCAACGCCCCACAACTCCGGGACACATCTCTGGTCATGGTCTTCACTGGGCAAGGCGCGCAATGGCCACGCATGGGCTATGAGATCCTCCGCTCCAAAAGCAATCCTGTCTTCCGTAACACCATCGCATCTCTCGACAAGGCTCTTCAGGAGCTAGGCCCGCTAGCTCCATCGTGGACGATTGACGAAGAGCTCCGCAAACCTGCACGGAAGAGTCGGGTTGATGTAGCCGAATACTCTCAGCCTCTATGCACAGCCCTACAGATTGCCTTGGTGGACACATATGCTTCGATTGGAATCCGCCCGGCCGCGGTGCTTGGCCACTCCAGCGGTGAGATTGCCGCCGCATACGCCGCTGGTGGCCTCAGCGCCCGTGAGGCTATTATCGTGGCATTTCTGCGTGGACTAGCAACAACGCGACAGGGTTCCAAGGGCGCCATGGGAGCGTTGGGTATGAGTTGGGAAGCTGCCAAAAAGCATCTCGTGCCTGGCGTAGTGCTCGCCTGCGACAACGCGCCGAACAGTGTAACAATATCTGGAGACGCAGGTCCATTGGAAGAGATAATCAAGAACATCAAGCAGTCGGACCCTAGGGTCTTGACAACCGTGCTCAAAGTTGACAAGGCTTATCACTCGCCACATATGGCTGAGATCGGGCCTTCATACAAAGCGAGTATGACCGACGCCGGCGTCGTGGGCAATGTGCACACTCTTCCATTTTTCTCAAGTGTTTCAGGTCAATACTTGGTCCCAGGCGCAAAGAACAGATTCGGACCTGAGTACTGGCAGACCAACTTGGAACGCCCCGTGTTGTTCACGTCAGCCGTAAGGGCCGCTATCAAACAGCACGTTGGCCCCTCTAAGCAGGTGTTCCTTGAAGTTGGTCCCCATGCAGCTTTGGCCGGGCCTATGCGCCAGATTCTAACCCACAGCTCCAGCAGCGCAGCATACATTTCATCTTTGACCCGACGAACTGACAGCACTGAAAGTTGGCTGTCGGCTCTTGGCCAACTTTTTGCTCAGCATGTACCCTTCAATGTTCAGGCTTTGATGCCCACTGGAAAAAGCCTCTCAGATCTGCCCTCCTACCCGTGGGATCATCATCGCACTCATTGGAGCGAGTCACGCGTCGCCCATGAGTGGCGCATGCGCAAATACCCACACCATGACCTGTTAGGCGCAAAGGTCCCTGAAACCACAGACCTTGAGCCTGTATGGCGAAATTTGCTGCATATCGAGAATGCTCCATGGATACGTGACCACAAAATTAACACGGATATTATATTCCCTTTCGCGGGATACATAGCCATGGCGGCTGAAGCTATCCGTCAAATCACGGGGATCGAAGAAGCAGTGGAGTTTCGAAATATTGCTGTACGCACCGCCTTAGTCCTCAATGAGAGCACAACAAAAGAGATTGTGACAACTTTCCATCGCCTCCGTCTAACAGATTCGCTGGATAGCGAATGGTGGGAGTTCAGTATCTCATCACATAATGGACAGACGTGGATAAAACACTCCTCCGGCGAAATTCGGGCTCGGAACCAAACAGTCGCCATGAGAAATCGGGCTGGCGAGCAGGAGAACTTGCCGCGCAAAGCTTCCAGCAAGCGTTGGTACGATACCATGCGCAACGAGGGCCTTGACTATGGCTACCATTTCGAAAGTCTTGAAGATATCACAACGACAACAACCGGCGCACGAATGGCTCGTGCACGAGTCCGCAATAATTGGCATGGAGACGAGCAATTTTACCACCTTCATCCTGTCATCCTAGATTCCTACTTTCAACTCCTCAGTATAGCCGCTCGGTACGGACTTACGTATGACTACCATCAAGTCATTCCCGCAAGTGTGGGCTCGTTGATTCTCCGCCGCTGCTCTGTCAACAACCTTTTGGTGTCAGCGACAGCTGTGCCGACCGGTAGCGCGGTTTGTGGAACAGGCACGGTTTCAGCTAGTGGTGAGACCATCATCGAGCTCTCGAAAGTTCGTCTGACATCTTTTACAAATGGTATCAAAGAGGAACACGCGCCTATCACCGCCCGAAGTGAGTGGGTGCCACATTTTGAGACTGCAGCTCTCGGTACTCTTGTGAAGCCGACGCGAATAGACCAAGATCACGCGGCAAGGTTGGATGAGCTTGTCAGTTACTCGATTGATGCATCTCGAAGATCGACGACCGGTCTAGATGTCATTCCAGAACTTCGACGATACAAGATATGGCTCGACGAGGTCCCTTGTTATTCAGAAGAACTGTATGATGCTACATTGAACACTCGCATTGAAGCCCTCGCAAGATCACTGGAGTCAACACCCGTTGCGCACATTGCCAAAGCGATCACCCTAGTCACAGACAATGCACCTGCTATCCTTTCTGGTCGTAAAAAGGCCTTTGAAGTTTTGGATACAGAAAACACGCTTGGGAAATTCCTTCGCTTCGTCAATGAAGTTGAAGGATCTGCATTCTTCAATCGCCTTGGCCTCCAGAAGCCTAACCTCCGGGTTCTAGAGTTGGGCGCAGGCGTTGGCTCGGCCACAGCTGGCATTGTTGAGACACTGACACGGCCTGACGGCCAGGTGCTTTTCTCGCAATACGCTGTCTCCGATCCATCTCCAGGCATGGTTGAAGTCCTCAAGGCGCGCTTCCAAGGCTTCCCCAATATGAGTTTTCACGTATTTGACATTGGAACTCAAGCCGAATCCCAGGGCTTCGATGAGAGGGACTTCGATCTTATCATTGCGGCAGGAGTGCTGCACAGTACTCACAAGCTTTCAGAGTCCCTCACACAAGTTCGTCAGCTTCTCACCCTATCAGGACGGCTTCTGCTGCAGTCCTTACGGCCCGGTCTCACGTGGTCCAAGTATGTCCTTGGGCTTCTTCCGAGCTGGGACAATGGGGTCGATGACGGCCGATCTACCGAGCCGTACGTCAATCTGGAAACCTGGCAAGCCAAGTTAGCCACGGCAGGCCTCGAGATCACTGGCGAGCTTGGTCTCGATTCCGACGGGCCAAGACACATCTGTCATGTTATTGTAGGGAGACCCCGACGTGACCACCTCCCGGCGAGGAAAGCCACTGTTCTTTTCGAATCGTCAACTGTTTCTTCCAAATCCCATCCCGTTATTGACGAATTACTCGCACGAGGGTATGAGATTTCTTATTGCAGCCTTGCAGATATTCCCCCACCGGGGCAAGACATAATCGCTTTCCTTGATGGGCAGACATCGTTCCTGGAGCAGCTGGATGCCACCAAACTTGAGCAGCTAAGAGCTTTCATCAACAATATCGCTAACTCTGGGATTTTATGGGTCACGCAGCCATCCCGGAGTCAATGTGCAGACCCACACTTCGCGCAAATACACGGTCTGGCTCGGTGTATCCGCTCCGAGCTGAGCATTGCTTTTGCAACTTGTGAGGCAGATGACATGGATAGCCCACGAGGGTGCCAAACTGTTGCCAGCGTGTTTCAAAGTTTCTCTGAAAGAGTTAACGATGGAGAAATTGAGCCCGATTTCGAATACATTATTGAGAATGGGGTGACGCGAGTGCATCGATTCTTCCCCGTCTCCTCCGCAAGCGGCGGGGACGTTGGTCAGGTGACCAGTGAGGCGCGGCTGACGATTAGTCAGCCGGGGCGGCTTGACACGCTGCATTGGGAAGGTGCGACTGTGGCGGGGGAAGCACTCCAGGACGATGAGGTTCAAGTCGAGATCCACGCCGCCGGCCTCAACTTCCGCGTAAATAACTCACTTCCTATCATATTAAAGTATCAGAAATACTGACAACGCCGGCAGGATGTTCTGGTGGCGATGGGTATCATCGACATCACCCCGCCTACCTTTGGCTACGAGGCCACGGGGATCGTGCGTCGCGTTGGACCGAAGGCAGGAAAGCTCAGCGTTGGGGACAGAGTAGCCCTCGTAGGGTTTGATGTCTTTGCGTCGACTGTCACGACCACCGAGAAACTCTGCGAAAGGCTCCCTGATGAACTCGACTTCATCAACGGAGCTTCCATGCCGCTGGTCTTTGCTACGGCCATTTACTCGCTCATCAACGTCGGGGGACTCCGGCGAGGCCAGGTACGTCAGAATCCTGTCTGAGCAAAGTAGTAGTTCTGATTCTGCTGTCAGTCTGTTCTCATCCATAGCGGATGTGGTGGCGTGGGCCTAGCTGCAATCCAAGTAGCTCGGATGATTGGCGCCGAAATCTTCACAACGGTCAGCTGTGAGAGAAAGATTGACTTCCTTGTACAGGAACTTGGCATCTCGAGAGATCACATATTCAACTCGCGGGGGGTGAGCTTTCAAGAAGATCTACTAAGACAAACTAACGGTAGAGGTATTGATCTGGCGCTCAACTCACTCTCGGGTGAGTTGCTCCATGCAACTTGGCGCTGCGTTGCGAAATGGGGGACTTTGGTAGAGATTGGCAAGCGTGACCTTCTCGGCGGAGGCAAGCTTGATATGGAATTGTTCCTTGCCAATCGTAGCTACCGTTGTGTAGACATTGACCAGATGTGCAAGGAGCGACCCGAGATGATCAGCCCGTGAGTGCCGGCCGTTACGGACATGAGGTCCATGGCTAACATGACAGCAAGACTCCTCCGCTCCATGATGGACTTCTTTCGCGGTGGCTATATTCGAGCCATCCCGATCGAAAAGGTTTTCCCTTGCTCCCAAATCCAAGAATCGTTGCAGCACATGCAGCAGGGCAGCCACATTGGGAAGATTGTGCTTCAATTCCGCGACCCGGCATCGGCGGAACTCCAGCTTGGACAGATTCAGGCTGTCAAAATGTCTGCTACGGCCGTGCTTGACAGCTCGGCTTCATATCTGCTCGTGGGTGGAACTGGAGGCTTGGGGCGGTCTGTAGCGGTGTGGATGGTCCAACACGGAGCGAGACACCTTACCTTCCTCTCACGCAGCGCCGGGACAACCGACAGACACAAGCTCTTCGTGACTGAGATCCAGAGCATGGGCTGTGAGGTGCATCTCGTACGCGGAAGTGTCACTAACGCGGCAGACGTAGCGCGGGCAGTTGCAGAGTCCCCTCGGCCCCTCAAAGGGGTACTCCAGATGACAATGGTGCTTCATGACCAAGCCTGGCAGAAGATGACGATCGACGACTGGAACGAAACGACGGCGCCCAAGGTGAAAGGAACATGGAATCTACATAACGAGACGCAGTTGGAGAATCTCGACTTTTTCATCCTATTTAGCTCACTCTCCGGAATTGTGGGTCAGCATGGACAGGCTAGTTATGCCAGTGCAAACACTTTTCTCGACGCATTTGTGAAGTTCCGGACAAGCAAGGGGCTCCCTTGTACGTCGCTGAACATTGGTGCCGTGGAGGGATCGGGCTACCTGGTCGAGCAAAATGAACTGCTAAACAAGATGAAAGGGACAGGCTGGCGGCCCGTGCAGGAATCAGAGTTACTGGAGGTGTTGGGGACCGCAATGCTCTCGGCAACAACCAAGGTCACAGAGGATGAACCGCCAAAGCCGAGCCTGGTCGACCCAAACACTACTCTCGTGGGCATTGCACCAGTAATCCCTCTCAGCAGTCCTGACAGCAGCGCCAGGTTACGCAAAGACGTTCGTATGTCGGTCTTTCGCAACATCCGCAGCCAAGGCAATGCGACTTCCTCCAGCGACGGTTTGCGACAATTCCTGAGCGCGGCCAAGGCCAGCCCAGAAACACTTAACACACCCCAGTCAGTTACCTTGTTAGCGCAGGAGATTGGCAAGAAGCTCCTGGGCTTGGTGCTGCGGTCTCCGGATGATGAGATTGATGTATCTCTGCCGCTTGCGCAACTCGGCCTGGACTCGATGGTGGCGGTAGAAATGCAGGCCTGGTGGAAGCAGATGTTTGGGCTAGATATCAGTGTGCTAGAAATGCTGAGCATGGGAACGCTTGAAAGGCTAGGCAAGCAGGCTGCCGATGGTTTGCTGGGGCTGTGGGAGCACTAGAACGACTTCAGGCTGAGGCGTGGCGGCGTTTACTAATAGTCACACTACCGCTGGAAAGCGAAACAAGTACAGCAAGGATGGTGTCATTTCCACGAAGAGGATAAATATCATCTCTCTTCTTTATTCATCTCATCTGACCGTTAAGTAAGCACTTGGTAAATTGGAATTTTTTCAGACCCTTGGAACCCATAGTATCGGACCAACTTGCCGTCGCCACCTGCATAGCAATCTACGCGCAGCAATGAGACTCCAGCCTTGCAGGGAAGATCACGGGCATGGTCCAAGAGGCGTCTGCCACTATTGTTGCCAGCGTATTTTCGATCCGTAATTAGCAATCACACGTGAAGCTCCGGCTCAGATAGAGGGGACACATAGGACGACGTATCTCCAAGTGCAAGTGCCCCCACGATGTCCATCGGAGCTTCACCGGGCACGGTGTCCGTACCCTTAACAACAAGCCAAAGACCATGGCCAGTAGTTGCAAATTCCAGGAACTGGTCGGCGCGATCTGGTTTTTGGAGAATGGCGCTGCTCCCCACTGTCCCGCTCTGTTGGGGGATACTAGCTAGTGCACTGCGGTATCTTGAAGGTCGGAGACTGCGGGCACGGCATTCAATATTCCCCGGATGATAGTGATGACTTTAATTTCACTGTTAATCTTGGTATTCGTGAATGTTAATGTGTTTTATTTCTCCAGCAAAGTATGGCTTACTTTGCTTCCTTTTCTGGGCGATGAAATAGCTTCTATAAGCTCATCTACCTAACTCGGCTTCTTGGGATCTTGTGGAGGAATCCCGAAATTGCAGGGGTGTTGCTACAGGTCCGGTATTGTTAATAACAGGTTGACAATACCGGTACAGGTCCGATACGCCTGGCCATACAGCTCCGAGATATAGTCCGATACATAGCTTAGTACCGGTCTTGTATCGGAAAAGAGTCAGCTGATGAGCCTCTGATAGTGAGACCGTATACTCACCTGCAGCTGGGCAAGTGTTCCTCATGACGCAATCTCTCCAAGAAACCAGGAAAAGAGACAAGAACCGGGATACTGAGTCCGCATAATACCGAATCGTACCCAGTGGACCTGGAAAGCGAACGAAGGAGCACTGAGTTCATTCCAGACAGGTGATTGAGCATGTCAGCACCCACAACCAGGCGCAATCGAACCCTCGCCTCATGTGAACCTTGCCGAGAGAGGAAAACTCGATGCGATCACGGCAAACCAGTCTGTGCCTCCTGCCGGCGTCGTGGCTTCGATTCTCGGTGCTACTACCATCCTGCCCCTCTGACTAAAATTCGAAGTGCAAGTGCACAAAGACTGGCCGTGCCTACGCCATCCCAACCAACCATTGCTGCACCATCATGGAGCAGGTCCAGTGCAATATATCCCGGACGCTCTGCGGCTGGACCGCCCAAATTCCACACATGGCCTTTTATGTCGACCGTCTCTGACAGGGGGAACCTGCCAGACACTCCCTTGCCGGGCTCGCATGACAGAAAGGCCTATGAGGCCCACCTAGCGACCATGAAGGAGATTGTGTCTCAGTTAAGATACCTTCCTGTCATTGAAAAGTGCCTCCATCAGTACTACTCCGCTAAGCATAACTCACTTGTACCGAAACCAGTCGTTCTGCACCTTCTCAATGCGCTCCGTACAGATCTAGTATCGTCGGGCTATATCCTTGAAGAAACGGGAGATCGAGTTGAGTTGGGCGATATTTCGCGGTTATCAGAATCTATAATGCTTTCTTCCTCTACAGAGGTTATCATCACCGCATCCTTGGACCTGCATGGTTTCTTAGCCTTGTTCTCTGGTCCGAATCTTCGAGTCGAGACTCTCGGTCTTTTGTACACTATGGCTGCCCGTGCTTCGGCTTTTTTCATTGACTGCGATGAGGGTGAGGATGCCGCATTTGTCCCAGACATGGTCTGGTATAGCACGGTAATCTTACGACTAGCTCGAGACCTTGCACCCCAGTCAAACGACGTCATTATATGGTTGGCGAATGAGAATGGACAGCTCAGGTCATACCTTGAAGGAGATACGAGTGAGCCACTTTTATACATATCGTGAATGGGTGGACACTGATTGATCGCAGGCCTCGGCGTGTGGCGTCTGGTGGGCGATCTCTCGACCGATTTATTAGCTCTGGGCTTGAACAGGGAAGCGACATATTCCCCTGAGAGAACCCCGTTTTTTCTTGCAGAGTGCCGGAGAAGGTGCTTTGTGACTGAATATTACCTGGAGAAAATGTTTGGCCTGATATTCAATCTTCCTCCTCGCATTACCTCTCGATATGTGGACGTCAAGCTCCCCCTTGATTTGTCAGATGACGAACTTTTTGCCCAAACTCCCCAGGAACTAGAGGATGCAAAAGGTCGACTCACCGAAGATGGCTGGAACACAGATGGGAAGCTTAGAGCAGCAACCTGGGCTCGATTGCGCTATATTCTGAGTCAGTTTCGGGAGGGAATTGTGGAATATCATTTTCAAGCATCACAGGCCGCTGACCCTGCCCAGCTGAGGTGTGTACAATCATTCGGACAGGGGTTGAACAGCACTAATGTTGTTTCAGAGAATTGTCTTCTCGATGTCGTCAGACGTGGGATAACCTGCCTCCACATTTAAGATATACTCAGGACTGTTGGGAATCCGACATGCCCTTGAGCACTTGTTACATGCACGCAAAGGTTCATCTAGCCTATCTCCAAATTCATTTCCAGATATACCACCTTCTTGGGGAGAATAGCTCGACTCCGCTTCCCGAGCTGCTGGACGTATCGACAAACATTCTGGAGACAGTGGTTCAGATGGGAAAAACCCGCAGAAAGGGCGCCTTTACTTCGCATGATCTACCTGAAATCGTACGTGCTGCTCTACCCCTGTACCGACCATCTGTTTGTCATAGCTGACAGGGTGAAGCTTCTGGCCTGCGGCTTGCCGTCTGCGGCAGTCCTCCTAACTACACTAGAGAACAATACGCAAGATCCGTCAAGTATCCTTACGCCTGGCATAAAAACATCATCCGTCATTCGCAATGTTGCCGTCCTTACGTCGCAACTCGAAAGAGTGGCCAGTTCGCGGGAAAGAAATCAAGCCTTCTGCTTGCAGGCGGCAAAGGCCATCACGGAGAAATTGGACAGGATTTTGGACAAGCTTGCAACGTCAAAGTTTCAGGCTCGGACAATTGCTCATGTTGCGACAAGGGTTGACGTAATAGACTCGATGCCAACTCCGACCACTGATCTTGACGCTTCCCTCACTGGTGGAGACAGTGCTGGAGATGGGGATAGAGAAATTGGTACTTTTAATCTGGATGACTACGAGAATCTCGATCTAATGTCTTGGGCAATCGATTTTGATATTGGAAGCATGGCCAGCGAGTGGACAATGATGTAGAACTCGCAATCATTGCCGAACTTTACAACGCCCAGTTGTTCATACCCGTCGTTCGGAATGCCTAGCAATGAGTGGAATATTTCTACCCCAGGCAGTGCTCTCTGTCGCTCAGAGACATGACAATTTCACTAGGAGAAGGGGACACAACACGCTTGGCATTTGGTTCTGACCCGAATGGACCTCGTGCTGCCCGCGTGCAATAAAATCTTCCATGATACAGACATACCCCGTTTCTCGAGTGAAGCAAGAACCGAGAACATGCGAATCCAATTATATCCTTGTATCTGGTTTCCTAATAGTGATACTCTATGTTTTAGATGACCGTTTACGTGCCCGGAGCAATGAATCAGCTCATCGAAATCCACGCAGCCAAGATGCCATCACCACGTCCTTCTCTCTGCTGTGCTGACCATTCCTTGTTCCTCTCTCCGTAGTCAAGATCTCACCAAATAACAAGGCTGCTTGCAAAGCTCACGCCGGCAAACACCTATCGCGGCCCACGGCCTCCTCCTTGGCTGGCTTTCGGGTTACTACTTACTGTGCTGGTTACCTTGACCTAGGGATCAGAGTCAATAACGGGAAAGCAATAGACTGAAGCATCTCATGTTGGGGCAATGACAGGGTCGGCGGAAGTCTCCAGTCCCCGGTCTCCACGACGAGCTTTCCAACGGGATAGAAATTAGAAGATACCATTAAGGAGCCTTACCGGTAGACGAATGTTACTAACTAGACTACCCACTGCAAAGGTAGTGGCTCAACATCATGCATGTTCTTTTCATAAAGGTAGAGCAGACGGTCTGAATTGAGAAACATCTACTCTCGCCGAATATATGACCAATATACCTTTCCGTATAACTTCTGACCCTGGAAACAAAACGGCCCTGTCCACCATAATGGCTACATGTTTTGACTTCTTAGAATATAATCCTGAAAGCTTCTATCTATCTATCTATCTCTGGATCAAAAAAGAAAAAAAAAAAAAGACGCTCAGACAAACGGAATCACGTCTCAAGTTACTTTGTCTGGGATGTATGGGCTTCTTCTCCCCTCCACCAGCTGGCTTAGCTAGCTAGCCAGCCTCCTTCCGCTGAACCGGCACACTCCAGAGCGCTGCCCCGGCACCGAAAACCGCCATTGCAAGAACAATGTACATCCACGTTATCTTAGGATCAACGGTCAGCGGCATGACGGCCATAGCAAGGAAGGTCCCCACCGAAACGGTGGACAAATACAGCGCCATGATCAGCGACCTCATTGACTTGGGCGCGTTGGCATACGCGTATTCCAGGCCTGCCACCGACGCAAGACACTCTGATGAAGCGACGAGGATATACGCGGGGACCTGCAGGAGCACGGAGACGTCGTTGGGGACCTGTCCGTGCATGCAGGTGGGCGACCGTGGATGGTCGTAACATGGCGGGGAGACGTAGATGGTCCGCTGGACGAAAGCGGCGTAGAGCATGGCTAGTGCGCAGACCATGAACCCCGCTGTGATGCGGGGGAAATGGTGGACGGGGTATCCGAGGTTGCGGACCGTAGGAAAGATGAGGCGGTCGAGTAAGGGGAGTAGGAAGAGTGTTGTGATGGGGTTCATGTAGGGGAGGATGTCGTTGGGGATGCCGTGGGTTTGCATTGTCGCGGCTTGGGAAATGAAGTTCGTTAAGAGCTGGGAGAAGGCGGCCCAGTAGAACGGGTAGAACAGGAAGACTTTGCTTGCGCTGAGGGCTGTTTGGAGGTCGTCGATGAAGGAGTTGGTCCAGGGATATTCTTGGTATGGGCTTTCGACTGGTTCTAGGGCAGGTCGGGCGCAGTTGAGGTTACCTTTATGTTTGATTGTGATCCAGAGAGCTTGGAGGACGTTCGGTATAATGGATCCATCCGGCGCACTACTGTTATACCGGTCTTTGCTGTGAATGAGAGCTATGAAGCCAATGATGAAGACGGTCATCGGGATGGCGAATGCTGCCGAGAACCCATAGGAATGTTCGATTTCGACTGAAGCCAGAGCAGCAAGACAGCCGGCGTTGATAAAGAGAAAATAAGTTGCAAACATCCTGACAAACGTCAGAATTTGCATAAGAAGAAAGTCTAGAGACAGACCTTTGAACCGTCAAGTCTCTATCAATGATGACTGTTTCACCCGATTTGAGCAGACGGATAACTTGACCAGGAGACGTGTACTGCTCAGCAAGCAACGGGCTAACATTCGCCTTGATTCCACCAGTGCCGACGCCTATCAGAAATAGAGACAGAAGCAATCCTGGCAATGAAATGACCGTTTCTTGAACGGCAGGTAGAGATGATAGGACCAAAATCGCCAATCCGCCGCTGTAGATAGCAGCAGAGTACAGGATGGTTTTCACCCGGCCGAGATACTGCTCGGCGACAACCGCACCCACTACAGGCGTCAGGAAACACCAGATCATGAAGCTTTGGTTGACCAAAGTAGCATGAGCCTGTCCGAGTCCTGGGTATTCGCGTCAGATTATGTCGCACTAGCTGGGTAAGCATGACAAACCGATTCCACCAGAGCGGATAGGGTCATCTCGAGGGTTCTGGATGTAATTCTGCATGGGTCCCAGGACCCCAAAATAGGCGAATCGCTCGCAGAACTCAATGATCGCAATGACCCAGACGGTGAATGGAAAATTGTCTGCGACTTTCCTTAAATGACCGTGGCCATTGGCGATGGAAGATGGTGGAGGAATGTCCTCTGCTATGGCTGGCAGGAGGGGAGTGCGATCGGTCGCGATTAATGCAGTCGCAGTGTCTGGTTCAGGTCTAGACATGTTGGAAAGAATTGCATCATATACAGATACCCAGTGAAGCCTAGAAGAACACCTTGAACGTGACTTGAGAAAAATAACAAGAGAGGATGTCTGGCCTTGCAGAGATATATATTTCTGGTGGTACCTGGTAAGGTATGATGACTAACTGTACCGGAGCGGTATAGTTTACCGTAAGCCGAAACCCCCAAATACCATAATACCACCGCTTCATCGCCACACAAATGTCAACACCCACATTCCTGCTTCATCCTTCAATCTTTTATCAGAAACCACAAAAAGGCAGCCCCAACAAGCACCCCATCATGCGGATGATGAACTCGATCCATCCCATCTCGGTATGTGGCTTCATCTAGCACAGATCCGCGCCTCCGCTCCAGCAACTCGCAGGCAATCGTGGCATCGTACTCCGGATGTCCCTGCAGAGTCATGACCCGGTTCGTGACGTAGATCCCCTGCACCTCGCACCGGTCGGAATGGCCTAGCTTCTCGACAGATGCTGGATACCGCCGGACGACGTCGCGATGCATCTGATGAAGCGCCTGCCAGCCATTTGATCCTCATTAACACTGTCCAACACGTCGGTCACAGAGTGAACAAACATACCAGTGAATCGCAGCCAAAGACTCTCTTACCTGTCTCTGATAGTGTGATAGGAGTAACAGAGACTTCCCAGCCCAAAGGATTCCGTTCAGCCGTTTCTCCATATGCGCGTCCGACAATCTGGTGCCCGAAACAGACAGCCATGATTCGGACCCGCGATTGCTCGTGCAGCAGCGATTTGGTGAAGTCAACGAGCTTCAAGATCCAGTTGTTTGAGCCTGATGTGAAAGAATCATGGCCTTAACAAAAGAAAAGAGATATTAGCTGCAGTCTCTGAGCAGAAAGTGGGCAAGATAGAGGGTTGATTCTCCGGGTCGGTGTCACTCACGGCTACCTGTCATGAATACCGCGTCGATTTCCCTGATGTTTGGGTATTCTTGCTTGATTACTACGTCGTAGAAGAAATATTTAATATTGGGTTTCTTGTGGAGACCACTTTCCTCGAGCTTCTGCGCTCCGGTCTCCAGGAACTTTCTATAGAAGTTGCCGATGCTTCCGTGTTCCTTCTTGGGGTTTCCGACCAGCTCATCGCACATGAGTATGGCAATGCGCAAAGTTGATCGCATTTTTTCTGAGCTCCGGATGGAGCGTTTCGTGAAAGCATAGGAATTGGAAAAATTTATGTCTACAAAAGCCTAGCCCTGCACGGTGCCCCCTCAGCCTAGGTCTGTCATCGAAAGGATCGACACTGTATTAGAAAGACCAGACCCAGCGGGTTTATGGTGAATGGCTGCCCTCAGTCATCTAGCTTACTGTGTTACAGTAAGCGTAGGTCTTATGCTAACAAACTCGGAGGCAACCAGTAGGTATTGGCCTACCATGCTGAATACAATTTTACTCCTGTCCAACTGGGGACGCTATTTTGCAAACAAAGCCTCTTGACTAGCTACGTCTCAAGTATTCATGGCATACACCCGGCGTGCCGCACTTGGCAAGACGTTGTCCGTCTGGCCGTCCTCAATCACCAACATTTCCTGAGCCCACTCGCAAATGGCATTTGCCAACGTCTCCGCTTGATCCAGATCATTATGGGCGTGGAAGACCAGGCGCACCCGACTTTTCCCTTTGGGTACTACCGGGAAGGACACGTTATAGGCGTTGATATTGTTGATCATCAGATGGAAGAAGAGGTACAGCTCGTGTTTTGGACGAGTCAGTACCGGCACAATGTGAGTGAGGTGCTCGATGCTCTCGTAGTCCTCGGCGAGGGGAATGTTGAGGATGCCCTGGTCCACGGCTTCATCCCATACCGGATGGGCGGTGATGGTTTTTAGAAAGTGCCGGACACTGCTCTGGATTCTTTGCATTGGCTGGAGCTTGTGAGCTAGAGATTGTCTCATCCAGGAAGGGAGGAGATACCTCTTCGGCCTCGTTATTCTCCAGCAAGCGGTACCCAGCGCGCATGGACGCCACCATGGGGAACGACGGTGCGCCGCTGTAGATGGCAAACCGGGCATTGCTGATCAGCCGATCTCGAATCGTCTTGTTGCAGAGGATCACACCTGTACTGAACTTAGCCCAGTCTCGTCTCATGCGGCTCACTGACCTCCAGTCGACCCCAACGCTTTACTGCACATATGGATGCGAATCGCAATCTCCTTCTCCAGCCCCAACATATTAACCAGCCCTGCCCCCCTCGGCCCCATCACCCCATTACTATGAGCCTCATCGATGATGAACTGCGCATTCCCAAGCGGAAACAGGTCCTTGACCATCTGCAACATCTCCTCCAGCGGACAAATATCCCCATCCATACTATATACTGACTCAACCGCAATGAGAATCGAAAAGCGGCCCTCCGCAAACCCCGGATACCCCTTCACCTCCCCAAGAACCTCCCTTAGCGAATCCGGATCATTATGCCGAAACGCCAACCGGTGCTGGGCCAGCGAAACCTTCATCCCCTCATGCGTACTCGCATGGACCGCCTCATCGTAAACAATCGCATCCCCAGGCAGCGTCACAGCCGCCACAGTCCCCGCATTGGCCATGTACCCGGAATGCGCGATATATGCTGTCTCGGCACCGTGGAACGCCGCAATCTCCTTCTCCATCTGGATGAGGTAGTCGTAGTTGCCGTACTGGACGCGGGAGCCCGAGGCACTGAGCCGGAAGTCCTCGTACTGGCTTAGCTCGCCCTGGAATGCTTCGCGGATGCGGCCGGTGCGGTTGAAGGAGAGGAAGTCGCTGGAGGTGAAGTCGAGGACGGAGTCGTCCCAGCGGGGCTTGGCGACGAAGAGGCTGTGGTCGGCGCGGGCGAGGTCCATGGCTTGTTCAAGGTTGCGGTAGAAGGCTGGTTGGTGTTTCATGCTTGTTGCGCGGGGCTTGTGGTCTTGCAGCCATTGGGTGAGCATGCGGTCGGCGTACATTGTGAGCGTTGGTCGATTGAATCAGGATTCCGGCGGTGGGGTAAGGGTCAGGTGTGTAAGGTGGGATAGGATGGGAGGGATGGTGTAGTGTTCAATCAGGCGATATGGATACTGCACATTGAGGATGTTGCTTCTCTAACTATCTTTACTGGCTAGACTGCCATGTCGGACACTCGAGTCTCCATTACAGCGCTAGTGGCTTATTGCTTCTGCTTAGTTGAGAGCTTAGTGTTGAGCTTACTAGATCCATACAGACCAGCGCCATGGCATAAGCCAAGTTGTCTTACTGTATTAGTGTATCTGCAAGCCATAAGCCGAAAGCTATGCCACTACTAGCTTACGAGTGCCGATCTGTTCGGGGCATTCCTTTCTACTCACCCCATACAAGACAGGAGGCCCAATTATCCAGCAGACAAAAACTCTCCAAGATAGCATTGCCATCCATCCTCCTCCTCACCCATCATACAATGCCAGACCCAGCACCAGCCCCAGAAAGTAAGACCGCACATCCCATCTACCATCAAGCACTAACCACCTTTCCAACCCAGCCTCCTATTCCCTCTCCCCCTTCCCCCTCAAAGGCCTAGCCGTAACCCTCGAACCCATCACCCCGCAACACATCCCCTCGCTCTTCCGCGGCCTCAACTTCCCCAAAAACAACCCGATAATTGACTACATCGCCAACTTCCCCTACATCCAGACGGAATCCGACCTCGCCACCCACATCGCCAGCACACTCTCCAAAAACTCGTCGCTAACCATCCTCGCCCTGCGCGCAAATCCCCACGTCCTGAACCCGCCCTTCCCTCCCACCCTAACGCCCACAACGGCCTCAGATTCCCACACCGCTGTCCTCGGAATCCTAGGGTACAGAACCCACCCACCCAGCCGCACCATCCAACTCGACGACTTCGTCTTCGCGCCAGAACTCCAGCGCACCTATGCCTCCACTGAAGCGCATTACCTGCTATTGGTGCATCTCTTCGAACGCCAGGACTTTACGTGTGCGCGCGTGTGGCTCAAGTCGCATGCGTTGAATGTCCAATCCCGCGCGCACACGGAGCGGTTGGGGTATGTATTTGAGGGGAGGATGCGCAAGGATAATGTGAGTCGGTGGGGCACGCCGCGGGATTCGGATGTGTTGAGTATGTTGGATGACGAGTGGAAGGGTAATAAAGTCGTGGTGGGGCGGTGGCTGGAGAAGGGGAATTTTGGGGAGGATGGGAGGCAGGTCAAGTCTATGGGGGAGGTGAGGAGGGAGGTGGAGGAGGAGAAGAAGAGAGAGGAGAAGGTGAAGAGCTTGCTCTAGGGTGGATGGCGTCCTTGTCTGCCCGCTGCGACGAGGTGTTTGGGACAAAGGGGTATCTCATGTATCTTAGCTCCTGTAGCTTCGTTCGAGTTCTCGTGTTTCAGGTCATGCCAGTTTTGCGCAGTCTTGCTTGTACATCTACGTCAAACCATTTCACAGCAATAGAGGTGCACAGTAGCCAAGAATATCCGTATCCGTATCCGTCACATAGATTTGGCGGGTGAAGGCTTCAAAGCGAATGACAGTTACGGGATGAAATACATGGAACTTGATTAATCAATATGAACTCACATACTGGCTAACTACTGCCACTCATCAAATGTCCCAGCCTCATACTCCCCTCAGCACCCGCCAACCTCTCTAACATCCCCACCGCAAAAGCACCCACCTTCTCAGCCCACCCCAAATCCACCACCCTTGTATCAATCTCCAGCTCACCTTGAATCTCCCCCATCCCCGTCTCCGCCGGCTGCACCCTCCAAACCATGCCAATGGACTCCGCCTGCCCTGTCATCCGATCATGTACCTCCCAGCTGCGCGGGCCCGACGGCATATACAGGAACGCCTGCACGCCGGTGTTAAAATACGGCTCCGGGTAGATCGAGCGGTTGAGCGACTGACAGAGATTCTCCAGCTCCGCGACCCGGTGGAGTTTGCTGTGCATCTCGCCCAGCCATTGTTGCACTGTTGAGGTGGCGGGCAGAGTTGTTGTGAACGGAACGCGGCAGTTCATGGCTGCGACGAGAGACGGTGCTGCGGGCCAGGGGACCATGCGGCCTGAGCGGCTGAGGAAGAATGAGGCAGTAGGATGGCCGGTGTAGTTTGCTAGGACGAGGGCCCATGCGGCGAAGATCAAGGTCGCGCTGGATATGTTGTACCTGTTCACTGATGCTTCAATGGAGGCTACGGTTTCCCGGGTCGTATATGACATCCTGTGCCAGGCGTCGCTTTTCAAAGGGGCGGGTATTTGCGGTGGCTGTATGTCGAACATTGACTGTTTACACAGCGGCTTCATCATACCCTTCCAGAATTCCGTGGCAGCGTCCAGATTGTCCGCCTTGTATTTTGCCATGAACCGAGCGTAGTCGGCGATGCGGGGGCCCGGAGTCACTACTCCTTTGGTGAGGGCTTGCTCCAGGTCGGACGTGAGATTGATGAAGGAGAAGATATCCATGAGGACGTGGTGTAGACGCCAGACGAAACCAATGGCTTTGCAGCTGCTGTTGGGTCCCGGCGCGTAGACGCAGGTCATGTCGGAGTATGGGACGTCTAGACGGACACTCTGCAGATTCCGGTGGTGAGCCCAGACCTGCTCCTCGATGGACAGGAGGGTGTTGTCGAAGTCGTCGGCTTCGACGATAACCTCCTGCCAATCCAGGTTTACGTGGTCCAAGTCGTGCAGTGTCCATGTTTGCAGGTCGTATCGCGTCTTGAACACGCTGTGCGCCGCGAGAGTCGTTGCCCAAGCGACTTGCAGTTCGCGGGGCGTTGGAACGGCATCCTGCGTCCCTGCAAACCTGCCACTGACGACGAGAGCATTTGACATGGGGTTCTGCGCAGACTGCGCCAGCATCAGTCTGTGCATGTCGGTAGCTGGTGCTGTATCTGACAATGGTGCGATACCACTACCACTATCATTGCACTCGACTAGCTTGAGCTGTTCGTGGATCTTCGTGAGCTTCGCTTCTAGGTGGTCGATGGTGTCTTCGCGAATGATTTCCAGAACGCTGGTAGCATAACCCTGCTGCATCAGAGCCTTGGACACGAGTATAGCCGCCAGCGAGTGACCTCCCAGTCGACTGAAAGACGATGCCCTGGTGAGATTTTTAAAGGGAACGTGAAGGCACTTGGCGAACGCCCACCGCAGCGCATCATAGGACGAGTTACATACAAAGGTGTCGAAATCTGCGTCCTCTTGCGCCATTCTCTCTTCCAATTGAACGTTCAGCGCGGCCCGATCTACCTTCCCATGCGCTGTGAGAGGGAATTGGTCCAGCGCCACGAACTCATCCGGGACCACAAACTGGTCAAAGTTGTATCTCATAAACTGACGTAGCCCCTCGAGGTCAACAGTAGCTGGTTGCACGAACCCCATTAGTTTATTGCGCCACATGAAAGCAGACGCTGCCCGAACGTTGCTGAATCGGAGCATCCCAGTTTCGACCTCCGTCTCCAGGTTGATGAGGAATCCACGATTCTTCACCATGCGGTCTGCGCGACCAATCCATGATAGTCCTGTTTTCGTCCTCCTAGCCAAGTCACCGGTCCTGTATGCGCGCTTCCCATTCCAGCTGATAAACTTCTTGGCTGTAAGCTCTGGGTTGTTTAGGTATCCCGCGGCCAAACAGGGACCCGATATCAAGATCTCGCCAACATCGCTTTCTCTCAGGTTCTCGTCTACGAGATCAACCTGCACACCGGGAATAATCACGCCTAGGTCTGGCTCTGAGTCTGCTGTTACTCTTCCAAAGGCGATGACGATGGTCGCCTCTGAGGGGCCGTAAGTATGGATCACTTTTCGCGTGGGGGTAATCCATTGGCGCGCGATGTCGAAGTTGGGGGCCTCGGCACCCAGATAGATACTGCGTACCTTGTCAAAAGGCCCAACTGGATGCAACGTGGCAAGCATCGACGGGGTCAATATTAGACTATCGCAGGTCGTCGCCAATTCGGGGAATGTTGACCACGAGGCCATAACCAAGGCTCCACCCCTGGTGATTGTTGTCCAGATGGTCGCCGCACATGCTGGCTAATCTTCAGCTACCAAACCACTGGGTAGGTTCATGCAGGGACTTATGCCGCTTACCGTCAAATGAAATGGAAAATGCCAGCAACACACGTTCCCCGGGAGCCGTGTTAAAACAGTCCCCGCCGGTCAATGACACAAATTGGGAGAGAGCCTGATGATAGACCATCACCCCCTTTGGTTTTCCCGTGGTGCCAGACGTAAAAGTGATATACGCCAGTGCATTCGTATCAAGACCCCGACGGATGGCGTCCAACTGGCTACATGTATCATTCATGTTATGAAACGACGATTGAAGCCATAGTTCTTGGAAGAAGACAATCACTGGTGCGCGTTGGGTGTCTGGCTGACTGGTTGCAATGGCCACCCGCGGCGAGATGTCCTCGAGCGTGCCGTCGATTCTTGCCTTGCTCCAGGCTGCCATGTCAATGGGCACATAGCAAGCACCAACCCTGAGGACGCCCAAAATAGCAGGCAGAAGCTCCAGGGACATCTGTGAGAGGATTGGGATCTTGTCGCCAGGTCCAGCTCCGACTGAAAGCAGGGCTTGACTGACGTGCAGGGACGCATCTCGTAAACCGGCATAGCTGAGCCTTTGCCCGTTCCACTCCACTGCAGTTGCCTCTGGTGTACACGTTGCCCAGGCGTCGACGAGGTCAACAACGGTTGTTTCGATGGCCATTGTCGGGGTAAACTCTAGCCAACACCCCCAGAAGTAGTTCCAGAGAAGGCACTTCTTCTGTTGTATACTGTATTAGAAATTAAAAATAAAGATAGAAATCTACCAAGGTAAAGCCAAAATATCGACGGACTTACCTTAGATAGTGTGCTTACGGCTTAGTACACCTCACTAAGCACGGCGGAAATAGAGAGTAAGCATCACTGCGCAGATCCCGGTCAAGAGGCTGGAGCAGGCGTTGCATGTCGATACGCACGATCCTCCTCTAATACTTGAGCAGCCGCAACGAGAATGGTAAACTGGCAAATACACTGTCTAGCCTAATATGAAGTTCCTGATCAGCGCCAACGTGCCGAAATTCCGGTCTGTGCTCGGCAATGAGTCTTTTCGAGTTTCGTTCTGTCAAGACCATTCCGGACTCGCGGCGCAAATCAACGGTCTCGATGCGATAGACATCTGGGTATGCGAGGGGGGTGAAGTCACCGAGGAGCTACTGGATCAGTGGCTGGGTCGGGATCAGGACTCCCCAAAAGCTCTGCTGGTCAGCGACGCCAAGCAAATACCTGAGGTCGAAAAGCTGCTCAAGAATCGCGTGACTGGAATTCACGCAGTACCCAAGCAAGAAAATCAATCCGATTCGTCCTGGGTGGTGTCGACGCTCCAGGCAGGAGAGATGCTTTATGCTCAGGGTTGGGTCCGCGGCGCACTCCACCACAACGAAAACGATCCCAATGCCGACGAGACGGTCGTACTTGTTGGCGCGGGAATTATGAATCTTGTCACAGCAGAGTTCCTCGCTACCCGTGGGTTTCGAGTGCGGATTATAGACGCCAACCCGGATCCTCGGACCTGCAAGGACTGGTCTCATTTGGGGGTTACCCACGGGGGCTTCAATGCCCGCATGTTCACGTACACCGAAGCGGATAGCTACAACGAGAGAAGTAGCTCCATCTATCGTCACATGCGCCATGTCTTCCGCAAGACCAGTCTCAACGGCGGCTGGAGTCTGAAACCCCCGTCGAGTTTCACGGCGGCCGAGATCGCCTGGGTCAATTCCTTTGAGCAGACTCCTACTTGGTTGGCACAATCGATGAAAGAAGACATCTACTTTGTCAACCGGGAAGCTGCAAAGCTCTGGGACGAGTACATGGACCGCGCCCCGGAGCTCTTCAATGGTGTCTCGCTCCACGCCGACATTCTGCGCTTATATGCCGAAGACGTCGCTCTGGATGCGGCTACTGAGGTGAATCGAGGCCTAGGGTCGCTCATGGACGAGATCTCCCAATTCGAGCTCGTGAGGGAATACCCCGGGTTTGCTGCGGCTGTCAGGTCCAAAGAACTTGCCGGTGCGCTTGTCGTGCAAGGGTTTACCCTCGGCATCCACCTGTTCGTGGGGAAGCTGATCGATCGAATCATGGAGCTCGGTGGAGAGTTCACCTGGAACTGCTCGGTACAGAGAATCCGCCGCAACGCTGCTGGGGAGGTAACTTTGCTGGAATCACAGATGGGACCTCTCCATGGGAACCATTTCGTGATCAGCACTGGGGTGACGAGAAATGGACTCCTAGATGGCACGGCCTCGGAGGGACTGGTGCACGGAGTGTTAGGCGTGTGGCTGCAGCTCCCAAACCTGGACCCGATGATCCGGAATTCCATCAAAATTCATCGCCGCGGCTCGCTGGTCGAAGACATCAATGTGACCGTATCGAGGAATGCTCAGACGAACGAAGAGGTGCTCCTTCTTGGGGGCGGATACGGGTATGTTGGATTGGATCACCCGTCTCCAGAGACTCCAGAACTGCAGGCCCTTTTTGACGAGCTCGAGCGAGTGGCGCATACGTACTTCCCGGCGGGATATCGCGTGGCAAAGGAGCGAGGGACCCTGTGGCCGGAGGGGGAACGGAAATTTTGCATTCGACCGTTCACTTGTACGGGGTTGGGTATCTTCGAGGACATCGGCACTGCATGGGGTGGACATCTCCTCATCACGGGCGGGAACAACACCGGCGGCTTTGCCCAAGCGCCCGCCATTGCACGTGCCGTGTGTCGCGCCATTGCTGGGGAGCACGACCCCGTCCATGTGCTCTTCAACCCCCATCGGAGCAAGCTGGCCTCCCCAGTGCAGTACAGTAATGCCAGTCTGTAGGCAGCTAGAGAGATCCAGGATGTATATCACAGTCAAAGACGACAATAAGCTTAGGATAAGCGCAGATAATCTACTAGAAGAGAGTAACCCATTTGTCAAAGTCATCAACACAGTCTCCTCCCTCCACAGTTCCTCTTCATCTTTCATCTAAGCTTTGAACTTTATATCCCCACCTTCTGTTCCTCTCCAATCGTCCCCTCCAGTCCCCAACCCAATCCGCCCCTCATCCATCCTCCATTTACGGTCCCTAATGTGATTTTTGACCCTACATCCGGCGTAATCATAAGACAGTCGAATAAGGAAGCAGAATCGGAAAGTGGATGTATTTTTTAAACTCGATCGCTTATCGCGTGGCTGTACAACTGCCAATATTTTTATAGTAGTAATATTCGTGTTATAGTCGAGGTTGGTAGCCCAAGTACCTTACTGGGCATAAATGAACGAAGCATGTATTTTGCCGGATATATATCCAGGCAGGTGCCGTATGGAGAGATCTCGCATCAGGGGGAGTCTGAGGCCCCCATTTCAGCATTCATAAAAAGCAATATGGCGAAGGTAATTCCTCCTGTTAAGACCTAGAGCTAAACATTAGACATTTTCGCTCTTAACTGCAGAATTTTGCAATCTTAAACTTGTTGAGCGGACGTAAAGAATTGATTAAAACACTTGGTTATACTACAAAGCCGAAAGACAACACCCACCCACATCCCCCCGCTTTCTATCTATGCTGTTATATGAGATAAAATCCCTTAACCTCTTACTTGTATTATCGCAACTCAGTCCAAATTCTGAAGGTTCATTTACAACAATCTCATAGTTCATTCTTCGGGTGTCAACAGCGCTACTTTGACAGGCAGCCTGATGACAATTTCCCAGCTCTCCTGACAGTCTTGCGTGCTTTCCAGGCTTGTATAATATAACCATGATTAGAATTCGATTACTTATTTTAAGAATCTATAGTTTTACACAAGCACAACACCCAAGCCGTAGATAGGGCTATTCGAGGTATAATGGTTGTTTAACCACATATTATGAGATATATTCGAGGACCTCAGATATATAATTAAATGTGATAAGTAATTGAGAGATTTCAAATACCTTTTCTGAAACTCTTCTTAATTATATAGTGTTGCGGTTGCATAGATACTATCACAAGACATATATTTGCAATGGACTAGGACTACTGTAGGGTGATTGAGATATGGTGTATGCTAGTACCACTAACCTCTTTCTGTCCCTATTTTAGGTTAGTGCTTACGCTTGTGATTACGGTCACAATTATGCTTATGATTACGCCCATGATGATGGTTTTGCTTATGGTTTTCCGTAATGCTTATTAAGACTGCGGCTTTTCTACCCTAAACTAGAATGCAGCTAGCCTTTAGCCTAAGTAGTTCCATAGGATTACGGCTGTTCCTTCTGAAGCGGGGGAGGGTAGCTAAGTAAGCAGACTGCGACCTCCTACTTAGGGGGTAGGTAACTTATGGATTAGATAGATCAGTAACAATACCTTAAGATAATCAATTGGCATCTTTGGCCTCGCGAAAGCTATTTGTTCATCACGCTATTTCACCATCTTAGCCCTTATACTCAGGGATTGCTCAGGACACGCACTTCTGTGCTCCCCCCACGCTCCGGGCTGCTCAGTGAGCAAAAAGCGGCGCCAAGTTCGACCTAAAGCGGAAAGGGAAACTCGCTCAATTTCCGCAGCAATCCAGTTCGTTAGTATATTACTAGGCAGCAGGGCGGTGGCGAGCCTCAGCTTGGTGCCTGTTGGTTATCTCGACGGGACGGAGAAGGATTCAGTTGGGGGATTGGGGCATATTGGTCAGCACAATTATCTTAGTTACTCGATGTGATTAGTGATTCCCTGCGTCATGTTGCGGGATGAGTCAATTGCTGGCTGTTGTGAGTAAGTAGGTCTCAGGGATAAATGTTTCGATCGATACTACGGGGGGTATACCTCCCATACATTTCATGCAGCACCAGAAGAAACCGGCGGCGAACCAGACTGCGAACCAGACTCTACGAATGCACGCATTTCTGAAGTCAACATTATTCCTGGAATTGAACTGCCTTAGACCAAACAAAGCACCTCTGCGCCATGGATAGGATGTGAATAAAAATGCTTCCATCCTTCGTCGGGAATGCCACCCAAACACAATATAGCAACACGTTCAACTCAAACAGCAAAAGAGAAAGAAAAGAGAAAAACACTAAAAGATGTGTGTGATATCATACAGAAAAACATCTCTCGAAGCGTAGCCATCAGGTGGGTGTCGGGGCGTGTGTGAGTTGTGTTTGAAAACAAAAAAAAAAGCTTTTCCTTTTTGTATAACAGGATTTGCCCCCGTTTACTCGTCGCTCTTGCTCTTGCTCTTCTTCTTCTTCTTCTTCTTGTCGTCGACCTCCTCGGCGTCGTCGGAGCGCTTGCGCTTCTTCTCCTCGCCCTTGCTGGCCTTCTTGGCCTCCTTCTTGGCCTTCTTGATGTCCTTCTTGCTCACAGAGCTGGGCTTGCCCTCGGCGTCGAACTCAATCTCGCCCCGCTCAAGCTTGCGCTTGTACCGCTTGACAGTCAAGCCAGCCTGCTCGGCCAGCTTCTCGAGCTCCGCATCCTTGCTCTTCTTCTTCTTCTTCTTGGAGGGTTCCTCCTCGGAGTCGGAGTCGGACGAATCGGCCTCCTCGTCGGAAGCGGCGTCAGCCATCTCCTCGTCCTCAACCTCCTCAACCAGCTTCTTGTCCTTCTTGCTCTTCTTGACGGAAGCGGGAGGCTCGTCGCCGGTCAGGGCATCAGCATCGGGGTTGTATCTCCGAGCCTCGTTGAGGTCGAATTTCTGAGGCTGGGCGGCACCGTTGGGGCCAATGGACACACCACGGGGCTTGAGGGGCTTACCCTCCATGGCGGCCAACTTGCGCTCGAGGTTGTAGCGGGCCTCGGTACCGAGAGCAGCCTTGTCCTCCTCGGTGACATCGTCGTCCCACTCGGCCAGGGCATCCACACGGAGACCCAGGGAGGCCTTGGCAGCCAGAACTCTGGCCATCTTACCCTTGTTCTTGCCAGTGGCCTGGCCGATCAGAGAGGCGTGGTAGATCAGACCGTACTTGGGAGTATCGTGCTTGGTCTTCAGGGCACGGAACAGGGCCTTCTCGGCACCTAGGATCTGGAGGGTAGAGGCAGGACTCTTGGACAGGTTGGTCAAGCTACCAGCGTGGGCAATGAGGCGGGCACCGACGAGGTCACCGACGAGGGCAGTCAAGTTGGGGGCAATAGCGTTCATACGGGCGGTGAGGTAGCCAGCGAGCTGCTGACGGTATTCGGCGAAGCCGACGACCTGCTCGGCCAGGGCTTGAATGTGCTCCAGATCCTCCTGACTGATCTCAGTACCCATGGACCGGTCAGCGGCAGCCTTAACGGCACCCTCAATCTCCTCGGGGAGGATCTCGGCGAGATCAGCAGTCTCCCAGTTAGTGCGCATGCCCATCTTCAGGACGAGTCTGGCGTAGGCGATGTTGTCGTTCAAGATCTTGGCCAGCTCGGGGAAGTGCCAGCCGTACCATTCCTTGACACGCATGGCGTAGTTGTTGAGCTCCTTGTCCAAATCATCCAACAGACCAATGGCCTGCACAATCATGGTGTCGATTTTGTCGGGGGAGAACTTGAGCTTGTGACGGGCAAGAGAGTGCGACAGACCGAGGGCCATGGTGGACATATCCTGAGGAAGAAGACCGGGAATGAGGGTGGGCAAGTGCTCACGGATGGCACGGTAGATGTCGGTAGTGGAAGAGTCGGCAACCAACTCAATGGACAGGCCAGGCAGCTTGCCAATGGCGTTTCCTGTAGGGATTTGCGGTCAGCCATGCTGACTCTTTTCTCCATTCCACAGGCGAGAGATATAGAGATAGAACATACCGAGCTTGGGGTCGGAAACAGCCAGAGAAACCTTCTTCTCATCCTTCACTTCATCCAAAAGGCTGGCCAGACGAGGAGTGACCTTTCCTTCAACGAGAGCAGCAACTTCCTCCAGGGCAGTAGCGGCGCTGTCGAACTTCTGGAAGCTCTTCAATTTCAAACTGGAATTGCGCGAGTTAGACGCACGTTCGGCGCACGGAGGGGAAAATTTTTGCATGCGGAAAGCACTCCGAATAAGATTGCAGCAGTTCCATCTGCTCCCACAGACAAGGAAGACTTACAGGTTAGAAACACCCTCTGCAGTAGCGGCCTCAGTTGTGAGGTCGTCTCTCTTCAGAAGCTTCTTGTCCTTGGCCTTGAGCAGGGCATAGCCCGCACTGGTCTCCGTAAGGATAAAGAGCGTCATGGTGTAGGCTCTCGACGACTAGCTGTAAGAACGAAAAGAAACGACAGATATAAAAAAGCACCAGCTAGAAGTGCGAGGGGCGAGAGGGGCGGGGGATTTAGGAGGAGGGGTTGGCGTTAGTTGGCGACGGGGGACGAAACCGCGTGCTGGACGAGGATTGCAATCGCTGGGAAATTTTTCGACACCAAAAAGTGAAAAAAGCGAAAACGCCGTGCGGACTGTGGCTGGTGCCCGCACGTGGCGGTGCGGCTGCACTTGCTCTGTCTAGGCAGGGCTTTGGTGCCGCTTATGTAAGTCTGCACGGGATGCCGTTCGGGGCCCTGGTCACGGGATTGAGGTTTACGTCGACTCAAGATAGCGACAATCAAGATCAACCCCCCCAGTTCTGCTGCGACTTTTTCCCCGTTGGACACAATAAAGGCAGCTTGAGGACGTGTGCACTTCCAAGAATCATGGAGGGTCTCTTCTTCAACGTCAAGAGCGGGTATGCCTTCTGAAAATGCTTTTTCGAACCCCGGAAACTCCCCTGACTGACCGACCTGATCAGCTACATTGAAGGCATTGCCCGAGGGTATCGGAACAGTCTTTTGACCAGCCAACACTATTCCAACTTGACCCAATGCGAATCGATTGATGGTCAGTTACCTCTCGACTGACCCTTCTGCAACCACTTCGAAAGCTCACATAGATTATCTTTCTTCCCCGCAGATGTCAAGCTCCAGCTCGCCCCCGCATACGGCGACTTCCTCGCCGCTCTGCCCCCGAACCCGTCGACCTCCGCCCTGGCAGGCAAGATGACCGACAAACTGGTAGCTGAATTCCGTTATCTCCTCGCGCAGGCCACGGGGTCGACGGAGAAGTTTCTGCGATACCTGACCTACGGGTACATGATCGACAACATCGCTCTGCTCATCACCGGTACGCTGCACGAACGGGACACCCGTGAGCTCCTGGAGCGGTGCCATCCACTAGGCTGGTTCGAGACCTTGCCGGTCCTCTGTGTCGCCACCAACATCGAAGAGCTGTACAACTCCGTCCTGATCGAGACACCCCTGGCCGGGTACTTCAAGGGCAGTCTGAGCCACCAGGACCTCGACGAGCTCAACATCGAGATCGTGCGCAACACCCTCTATAAGAACTACCTCGAGGACTTCCATCAATTTGTCACCACACACCCCGATTTCAAAGGCACCCCCACTCAGGAGGTCATGTCGGAGATCCTTCAGTTCGAGGCCGACCGCCGAGCGATCAACATCACACTCAACTCGTTCGGCACCGAGCTATCAAAGCAGGAGCGGAGGAAGCTGTACCCGGAGTTCGGAAAGCTCTGGCCCGAGGGCTCGCTGATGCTCTCGCGCGCGGATGATATCGAGTCCGTCGCCCTCGCCGTGAGCATCTCTGCAGACTACAAGGCGTTCTTCGATGCCGTCGGCTTGACGCAGGGTGGCAGTGGTCTGGGAGGTATGGGAAGCGCCTCGGACGGGAAGAGCTTAGAGGACTTGTTCTATCAAAAGGAGATGGAGATGTGCAAGGTTGTGTTCACGCGGCAGTTCACGCCCGCTGTTGTATATGGATGGATGAGACTGAAGGAGCAGGTAAGACATCTAAACCCGCCTGTCGGACCTTCACATGCCCCAACCAACTCCCAACCTGAATTGAGAAGTCAAATTCTAACCCACTCGACCAGGAAATCCGAAATGTCACCTGGATCGCCGAGTGCATCGCGCAAAATCAGAAAGAGAGGATCGGGAACTTTATCTCTGTTTTCTAGATACCATGTTCTTCCTTTTTATATCTTAGCCATCTTGTTTATTTAAAGCTCCTCATTGATCTTGTTCTCTGATCTCCTGGTCCCTTGCTCGACTGTCTCCCTCATCTTCCATTCGCAAACTAAACATATTTCATTCCCGGCTACGTCAGTTCGTGTAACAGTAACCCTGTGTTCTCTGCGCCAAAAAGGCGTCTCGGGCGTTTTTCTCTCGGTATGCTTTCTCTCTTCCGCAATTTCAGGTCCTAAGAGCGCGTTCGTGATTACTAGCTTCTTTCGAACTTTCTCACTTATCGTACTCCGGAGCTACATTACTGTATTTTGTTATAAGAAATTGCACGCATTGATATTGGGACCGCATGAAAAGATATATGGGTTACTGCATATCACGTTTCCCAGAAGGATTCCCGATCAAGCTGTCTGAAGTCGAGGTAATAAAATATATTGGAGTCGTAGATCAACCCCGGGGGGAAGAAGACAATAGTTGCCTCTTTTTATGCAAGCAAAAAGAGAGATGAAAGATAGAAGATCACTTAAATCTTGGTTAATTTGGTCTCAAGCCAAAAGTCTTGTCATGATTGTTGGATATATATTGATGCATATGGTTCCACTAGTCCTTCCTCTCAGAAGAAGCAACCGAGGTGAAAGACATGTTAGCGCAAAGCAACGAAGAAAACCAAAAGAAATTCCCCCAGGACATAACAAGAATCAGACAGATAGGCAAGACTGGGGGATTATAGAAGAAAAAAGCAAGGCAATATAGGAATGACCAACACCTTATGCGGGGGACTAGCCGTAAGACATGTGCCTAGTCCGCTTCTCTTGAAAATAAGAGTTTCGATATATTTTTGGTATAAAAGGAAGAGAAAACAACGAGATGCGATGATATGCAATAGCAAAAAGACCCCATGCATCAACGTGTTGAACAAGCAAGCTCAGTAGATGTCATAGCACAGTGGTCAGAAATGGAAAAAGTCCCCTGGAGACAAAACCCAAGATTTCGTCGCTCCTTATTGTTTCCAACAAGTTTAGAATTCACTTTGTATGGACGTCCCACACGAAAAAAATTGAAACAGAAGAAAGTGAAAGAATCCCGTGATGGCATATGCGTTAGTCATACTGGAACAGAACGCTGATACTCTCGCCGTGGTGAACGCGGCGGATGGCCTGTCGGACTGAATTAGTACCTTGTCGCATAAGCTTATCAAGAACGAAATCTTACCTCAGCAAAGACATGGCCGACTTCCAAGACCTCCAGCTTAGGACATCTGCGCAGATGATCCGACTGGTCCACACTGTTGGTGACAACGACCTTGTCCAGAGCGCTGGCATTGATGCGATCAATCGCGTCACCACTCAGGATACCGTGCGTGACCAGCGCATAAACACGGGCAGCTCCTTCCCTCTTGAGAAGCTTAGCCGCTCTGGTGATGGTGTTGGAGGTATCTGCCAGGTCGTCGATCAAGATAGCGGTCCGATCCTTGACATCACCAACCAGCATCATGGTGGCATTCTGGCGATCCGTGATGCGTGTGGGGCGCCGCTCCTGCGAGCCATCAGACCAAATCCGACATCAGAAAATCAGGGATGAACGAACCTTGTGAATGAGAGCAAACTCGACGCCCATCGAATCGGCGATCGCGGTCGCACGCTTGGCGCCACCGGCATCAGGACTGACAATAACAGCTTGTTTGTAGTTGGGGATATTGCGCTGAATATAGCTCTTCAACAAAGGTCGGCCGTAAAGGTTGTCGACGGGGATATCGAAGAATCCCTGATATTGGGGGTCGTGGAGATCCATTGTGATGATGTGATCAGCACCGGCGCAAGTGAGCAGGTCGGCGACCAAGGTACCAGCCTGGGCCACCCATTGCTTGTAGCCGGGGCGGGGCTGGAAGTTGTTGATCTTGTTGGCTTCCTCTTCCGCAACGCTTCCACTGTGAAGGGAAGGTAAGGAGTCCATGGTGTCGCTGCGGGGCAGGCCATTGACAGGACGTTGCCTCTTCACCGGGCTGCCATTGCTAATGTCTTCCAATTGAGCCTTGGCCAGGCTCTTCTGGAGATTGTCCACACCGTTGAGCAGGCTGCAGCTCTCGGGCTTCCCCGGATGTGGGGTAGGCGGGGTACTTTCGAAAGTGTAGCCATTGCCGGGTTTGTTGGCAATAGAAGACTTCGTCAGTGGAGCGCCCGTCTTGTTGTAAGGAATGTCGCTCTGACGAGAGTAAGGGAAGAGGGGCAGAACCGCAGTGACCCTCTTGGCCGAGGCAGTTTTGCAAGCGGAGATGGTGATAAGCAGCTCCATCAAAAGATCATTCACCTTTCCGCCACCGGACTGGATGATGTAGACATCTTTGCCACGAACAGATTCTTTGATCTCGACCCGGGTCTCACCGACAGAGAATTTCGAGAGGAGGACGTCTGCCGCCGGGATACCCAGGACATTGCAGATATTTTGAGTCAGCTGAGGGTGGGAGGTACCCCCAATAACGACGATGTTGCGCACCATATCGTTGTGAGAATTCGAGTGGGAGGCTTCAGGAAATCCGGTGGGCTGCAGAATCACAGGCGAGGGAGACTGGATCGGTTGCGGAGAGGAGGGAGAGATATCCGATGAATCGGCGGGTCTGGAGGGGCGGGATGAAGGGTGGGATTAGCACGACCAAAGAAGAGAGGAGAGCGCTGGCTTGGAGCAGCAGGAAAGAAGAACAAAAGATTTCGAGGATGGAAGTGGACAAGCAACTACCTCATGGCGGGGATTCAGGAATGGGGTCCAAGCGAATGGATGGAGAAGGAAAAGTAGACATCGAGATCAGAAGGAGGGAGGAAGAGAGAATAGGAAGAGTTCGTGGAGAATCGGCCATAGAGACGAGGAAAAAAAAAATGCCTCTGCCGCGAGTGGAACCCAGCCGACGGTTCAGGCTGCAGGCGTGGGGTAGCCTCAGGCTCTGAGGCTGCAAGATTGCCTCTTTCCAGCTAGTCCCGCCCTGCCTGCACGGGCGAATCCAACGGCCCCGCAGTGATGACTCATCTTTTCCAGGCTTATGACCCCGGAATCGGACTGAGTGCGGACCTTCTCGGTGCCTCGGTGCCTGAATTCAGCAGTATTTCCCAGCAGGAGCATCAAAGCTGGAGTCCCCACACTATTGTTGCATGAACATCAATATCGACACAGGGCAAGCGCACGTTCAACCCGAGCACAACGCTTCCCTTGACCCGAGACCAAGGTCTATCTCTTGCAGGCTATAACCCTAGAGCTATAACCTCGGGGCTATAACCTCAGGGCTATATTCCCTGGTCCGGATCATGGCAGGATTCGCAGTACTCCGTACAAGGTCTCATGGCGGGACAAGCCATGGAATGCTTGGTCTACCTGTGACAATCTCGTCAGCTCCAGCTCGAGAGGAGTATGACTTAAGCACATACCAAGGAAATACGTGGCTAGCGGTGCTTGGAATGGAAACACAGAACGGGGAGTTGCTCACAAGTTACGATAAACAAGTGTCACGCGTGAGACGCTGACCAGCGAGAGTCATCATTGTCCTCTCATTCTCACTTCAGAAAGACCTTTGCGCTCCGCTGAAATAGGCACATTCTAGGAAAGCTTCCAAGCTAGTTTGTGTGGCAGTTACCAGGCCGCGGCACGACTTCAGCTTCATGGGTGATCACTGAAGGTTGCGAGGGAATAAAAACCAGGGGGCAAGGAAGACGTAGAAAACTGTTCGATTCATCAATTCGAGTACAGGATCTGAGCTATCAGGAAATGTAGTATTTAATCTCCTACTCAGAACCATCCATTCTTGTCCTGTGTCCAGACGTCCCTCAATTTTTTCTTTTCTGTTTTTTTATTTGGCTTGGGAGCTCGTAGGTATTTGTGCTCTCGATCTGAAGCAGCTGGCATGAGCTTCTTCCCAGCGACAGGACCCCTCCTCAGATCCTTTTATGCTCCCCAGCTCACTGATAAGGCAACAAGGTTGGGCAATCAGTGAGACAAGTGTCTGGTCTAGACCCGGCATTGGCAGGCGCGATACGATGCCAGCACGTGATGCGCTGCGACACAATCCACTCCAGCCCAGCTTGTGACCATTTGCCTGTTCAGGGACTAGGCCGGACCTGACCTGCTTCTCAATTGAAGGAGCTTAGCAGAATCCAACCTCTCAGTCCTAAATCGAGTTGCGCAGACACTTTACATTTATGCGCTCAATTCGCCAGTCCAGAATTAGCGGATCGTGACATTCTGGTACTGGTCAAGTCCATTGCTTTCTCTCCATGCCCGGCCGCCTCATTCTACGGCGCCCGTCCCCGACGACCGTCTCGTTTACCGTGTCGAATGCGTCAAGGCATGCTAGCACGCCCGCAAAAGTTCTGTTCTACCTGCAGATCTTACTGCGAGTACTAAGCTTCTTCAGTGTGCTTCTGCTCGATGTCGCCAAACTCCGATACTCTCCCTACATTCGCGAAGCACGCTTGATCCCCTGGTCAGCTGTATGGTCGACTCCCCTGGGCGCCTTCCTCTGTCGCTATGCGGACAGGTACAGCTACCCGGTTGTGGCACTAGCCAGTGCAATTGTCATGTACGGTGTCTTTAGGAAGGGATATACAGGTTCGTTGGAGGCGTGCGGCCGTCGTCTAAATTCATCTGGTGGTGCTAACTGCGATTGCGAATGTTTAGAAGAGTCGCTCCTTGTCATACGGGGCTTGGGCATCCAGACCTCTACCTCCTCCAACACGTACTTTTCAAAAGCGTCTACGCGATTTATACCCACAACCCAGATCCAGGATATTGTGATCCATGAGGCTTTTAAGGGGTTTGAGGTTCGCTTCTATCTAGCCGTGATTGTCGAAGGGGAGACGGAAGTCGTCGTGGTTTTTCCCGTAAGTGTGAACGTTGAACATACGTCCATTGTGTCCAGCCCGACTGACTGCATACAGAAGCTGCTTCCGAATCGGCAAATCCTGGAGGAGGTGTGGAGGGGTTCGCGACGATGTCTGTACGACTCCAAGTCATGACTAGGTCGAAGCGAAAGATACGGACAATACAGGGTTCAACTTGAAAGACTCGTATCATGAAAGCACACGCCATGACTATCGCTCAGCGTGTGGATGCAATATTGCTGGGGTGGGTAAAAGAACCATCTCTATCTACATCTCCATCTTGGAGGGCTTCGCACCAGCCTCCGTCTTTCTTTGTTTGGCGGCCAGCCACCGCGCGTTCTGAACTTCCACAAGCTCCGTTTTGCGCTTTTGCATGACTGGGATATAATCACCGCCTGTTCTGGATTCGTTGTCACCTAGGAACACTTTCTGTCCTCGGTTCTTCCGCTCCCATACCGGGTTGACTCCTCCGTCAGTGACGATGCTTCGATCTCCCTGACTGACGGCCAGGTCAAGCAGTGTACCGGCTAGTATTTCGTCGATCTTACGCTGTCTCCAAACAGCCCAGAGCTCCTCGACGATGCCACCGAGACCGAACTTGCCACCACCCTTGCCAAGATGGGACTTAATCTGCCTGATATCACCTGCATAGATCCACTCCAAGGTATCTTCACGGCGACCGCTCTGCTTATCAGGGTAGACACAGTTCCAAAGGACCAGAGGAGCGTCAGATGCCATCTCATAAGTAGGCTTGCGCGGGTTCTTGGACGCATCTAACAAGTCATGCACAATGGTCGGGGGTTCGAGACCCTGGCCAACTAGAAACAGTACGCTGACCATGTGACGAACTTGATGCCACAGGAAAGCAGATCCTTCTAGATTGAAGACATAAACCTTAGCAGAAGTGGGTGTAGGCTCATCAGAGGACCTGGTCTCCTGCTCGCCTTCAACAGCGCGGAATTCTGGGTCGTTGACATACCCCAGCGGGGTGTTTTTGGCATCGAGTAACTCAATGTCAGCACGGAAGATATCGCGCTGGAAGGACTCGATCTGTTTAGTAACGTCCAACTTGCAGAAGTTGCGGAAGTCGTGTGTACCCTCGAAGTATTTGGCGGCTTCGCGCATCGCCTCAATGTCCAACCAACCTTCTCTGTATTTCGGCCTAGCGTTCGTTCCATCATTGGCACGGGACATGAACCCGTAAGGTCCAGGAGTTGGGGAGAAGGCGGGCTGAGTAAAAAAGTACTTGTAGTGGCGTTCTCCACAGGAGAAACGAGCATCAAATCCTTCAGGGGGGTTGGGACACCACGCGAGGATTCTGATATCCTGCGGTAGGACCTTGTTCAACATGCTAACATAGGGATGCTCATCCTTGATGTGGTCCCAACCCTCGTCCGCCTCCTCCGTATTTTCCATGGCTGTGTCCGGATTCTGCGCATCCGTCTTGCGCATCGGCCGCGTACTGCGCACTCTGATGCCGACCACCTGCCCGAAGGCGCTCACGCCGCGATCCGTGCGGCCGGCCTTGGAGTACTGGCATCCATCCCAATTGATCCAGTAGGGCTTGACCTCACGGGGCGCGAAACTCTCAACGAATTCGTCGTCCCCAGACGTATCGTTGGGAAAGATCAAGCGCGTCTTGCGCAACGCCTTGTAAAGTTCCTCCTCGATGGTCGGCAGCGGAGTGGCATTGCCGTTTGCATGTTCCAACCCGTTATACCGCTGTCCAAGGTATGCGAATTTCAGCGCGATGAAGCGCGTGTTGTACTTGGAGGGGTCGATTTCCCGACGCACTTTCTTCGGCTTGGGCGGCCGTTGCTGAGCTCCTTTCTTTGCTGTCGAAGGAGACGGCGAATTGGCAAGTTTTGTTTCGGTCTTGTCTTTTTGCTGTTTGAGAATGTCCGCAGTGCTCTGGGAATCGGCACCCGCGGGAGGATGCTCCCCAGGCGATGCGGCGTACTCGGCCGTGCGGGAGTGCAGTTGGCGCTCGAGCTCAGTAATTCGGGCAATCAGACTAGAGGTGGGCCATGTTGAGTAGTCCGGTTGATCTTTCGAGGAGCCGGAGGCTGCCTGCGCCAGCGTTTGCGAGGGTTGCTGCTGCTGCTGCTGCTCCGACATGGTTTGCAGCGGGGAGAAGTCGACCTGGGCTAGGGAACGAGCGAAGCAGTGGAAAGGAGCAACTTTGGGATGTGCTTTGTGAACAGTAGTAAAGTCTTGAGCGCGAGTCCAGAAGGTGCGAAAACTTCCTTGGAGACTCCGCATACCCGTAAGGAAAGAGGATGTTGAGCGGCGGGAATCGAAGTTCTCGCGGAGGTGGAAGCGGGATTTTATTGCGGTTGGGTTTTGCGAAACAAAAATTTGGAGTCGCCGGTTTGAGTTGCATTACGGCGTGTATACCGGGTGTATTATGGTAACATTACAACTGCTGGTATACCAGGATGGACTGAGCGGTAGACATGAGATTCCAGGCATAGGATGTGATAACTCCGGGGTATTCATGTCTTTTGATCCGTCAGAATATTGATATGTTGATTCATTAAATTGAGAGCCTGGTGGAAACTGTGCCATGTTGCAGATGTTATCCTCGGGGACTTGTAGCAATGACCGGTTATTGGCGGACGGGGTTCATATATTTCGGATCTTATCGCATCTCGCACCAGCATCTCAGAGTCCACGGCGAGAATTAAATCTACAGAGTGCTCGGAGATGTTTCACCGTGAATGATAATACACATTCTTCGATAATCTCGTAGATTCAACACAGCAGACGTAAACCTTCGACATAGATGGCGGACTTCTATCCCCAAGAAGACAACCCAACAGTCACCATCCTACTGCTCGGAGACTCGGGTTGCGGCAAGTCGACCTTTCTATCGTGAGTCGACTGATCCTTCTCAACCCCAACCACATGCACCTATCATATCTCCGAAGTCCCTCGTTGTTTTAGCACTCATTTCTCTAACGACCTCCCATAGGAGCCTCAAATCCAACCACCGTCGACTCCAGGGTCAAGGAAGAGGAGGAGGAGGAGGAGGAGGAGGAGGGGGAGATAACGTCCCACTCCGAGACAGCGACCAACCATTTCTGTACGACATCCGCTTCTCGAAGAAGTCCTTCACCCTCGAGGTCTACGACACCGCCAGTCCGAACCAGCACTGGTCAACTCTCCGACCGGACGTGGTGCTCTTGGCGTTCGATGTCTCTGACCGCGAGACGCTGAACGGGCTGAAGGGGGTAAGTGGACCGAGCCCCGGGTTGATCTTACCTTCGAAACTAGAGAAGACCTTTCTCCCGCAGACTTTGTCCATTTCTGATCCGTCTCATCCATGTCTAGTGGCGACACGATATCATCCGGTATTTCCAACGCGGCGATGGCGAGCGCATTCCTATCATGGTGGTTGGATTGAAACGGGACCTTAGGGTAGAGAGTGAGGGGGTTATCTATCCGCAGGAGGTGAGTTATCACTTTATGGCAGTGTTTGAGTGGTGGTGGTGGTGGTGGTGGTGGTAGTTTGTGTCGCATTGAATTGGAGAGAGGAAGTGGCTGGTTTACTGGCTGGGTTATTGGCTGGGTTATTGGCTGGGTTACTGGCTGACTGACTGACTGAATTTTGTAGTCGTACCGCATCGCCCAGGAACTCCGTTGTGATCGATATGCTGAGTGCTCTGCTGTTACTGGGGAGTTGCTGGCGGAGACATTTGAGGATATCGCGCGGATGGCGGGGATGACGTTGACGGCTGCGGGGGGCCAGAGTAAAGGGGGTTGCGTTGTCTGTTGATTCTTCTGTTGACTTATGTTTTGGTGATACCCTTTTTGGTCTTGAATTTTGTTGTCTATGGTTGAAGTGTGCTGAGGGGGTTTTTTATGCGGGTTCAAGTTCTTGAATTGGTATAAAAGGTTGGTGAGTGTTTGTGTATACAAGGGAGGGGGAGATGGTATGGAGTACTTGTAGAAGGCTGCATGAAGCGAGTTCACTTGATAGTATTATAGTCTGGGAAGACATAGCCAGAGTTGAGCTGATGGATTGATGGCAAAGCTGCCGATTTAATGCTACGATCGCATCCTACAACCTACGTCTACACAGAAGGCAAGACATGGTAGCTGGCATCACTTTTTTCCAATCACGGCTATGATCTACATACAGGGAGAAACCAAGGTAACGATTAAGTCCACCTTGTAGATTGACAGCACAGGGCTTTCCCCCAGAAGCTCACCGAGGCAAGAGAACAACTGGATATCTTTCCCTCATAAGCGCCAAGTCAACTGTTGAACGTTGCAATTCCTCCCCGATGCATACCATAAACGAATCAATCAAAAGAAAAGGGATGGGCGGGAATAAGTTTTCACCGTAGCATACCACGTCAGAAGAAAGGTAGGAAAAAAGGGTGGGTTGTTTGAAGTAGTGGATCTCCCGTTGATTGTGTTTTTTTCCTCAATTTTTTCTTCCTTTGCTTTTGTTTTTTTTGGTAGATTGCTGAACTGAGACTAGGATAGACATGACAAGGGATTGCTTTTCCCTCTTCTATTGCCGAGGAGAATGCAAGTGGAGCCCCAATGCGCAAGGAAGCATCTCACTTGTCGCTCCCCATCAACCGCCAAGTTGCATCGTGGGAAAAGAAGATGTAAATCATGGTCCCCTCTCAACGACCGTCCACGTCACCGGGTTCAGTGATTTACCAGTTACCCTCAGCGGGCTTGGTCTCAGCCCAGCTCTCGCCAGCAGGGGCAGCAGAGCTGGCAGCCCAGTCGGCACCGTCAGCCTCCCAGCTGGTACCAGCAGCAGCGGTAGCAGCAGAGAAAGCAGTGCCAGGAGCACCAGCACCGGCACCGGCGGTGTCCCAGTTGTCACCAGCGTAGCCGGACTCGATGGCAGCGGGGCCAACCTCCTCAGCGCTGGCAACCTTGGTCTCGTCGGCAATCTCCTTGTTCTCCTCAGCCTCGGGGTCACGGTAGAAGTACAGGTCGACAACGACGTCCCAGTCAACCTCGCGGGAAGCGATGGTGCCGCGGAGGCGGAGGACCTCACGGGCAAGCATCCACCAGACGAGACCGATGGCGTGGCGACCCTTGTTGTTGGTGGGGATGGCAACGTCAACGAAGTCGGTGGGGGAGTCAGTGTCGCAGAGAGCGATCACGGGGATGTTGACGTAGCTGGCCTCCTTGATGGCCTGGGCATCGGTGCGGGGGTCGGTGACGATGATGAGGCGGGGCTCCTTGAAAGAGCGGGTGATGTAGTTGGTGAAGTTACCGGGGGTGAAGCGACCGGCGATGGCGGTGGCACCGGTGTGGGAAGCGAACTTCAGGACAGCACGCTGACCGTAGGGACGAGCGGAGATGACACAGACATCGGCCGGGTTGTCAATGGCGGCGATGATACGGGCGGCCAGGACGATCTTCTCCCTATAGAATCGCGCAGCGCGCGCAAGTTAGATCCCGTCCAGATATTTCGTGTTGACAGTTCCCGGTCATGTTCCTCTCCCATTGCGCATGCGATTCCTTCTCCTAGTAGACGTACCAGGTCTTGCCAATGTTGATAACGTTGACACCGTCGGGGCGAGTCTTCCAGAGGTAAGGCTCCATGTGGGACTGGAGGTTCTTGGATCCCAGGTGGCACTGAGCAGCCAGGAGCTGCTCAATGTCCTGGGAGGTAGGGTTGAAGATCGGGGGGAGCTGGGAGGGGGCCATGGTCGGCGATTGATTCTGCAAAGGAGATCGAATTGAGGATATCAATCGACTGGCGCTTGTCGCGGTGGTGATGACGGGGAGGAGAGACGAACGCGAAGCTGAACTTTTCCACGCCGCGCTGAGATGGTGATGGAATTTCGCTTGCCGTTTGTGAATCTTAGGGCTAGGGTTAGCCAAGACCGGGACCCCCCCGGACCGTCCCCTGATATCACGTGAAGCTGGTCTTCCCGACCGGGACTAGCGCCGTTTGTCCGGCCTTTGAGATTTCGGAGAAAGTTCAGCGCGCCAGTCAGTGCTGGTTGAGGGTCTTAGATGCGAAGAAGTTACGGATTGTCCTACGACCATTGCCAGTGCTCTCTGTCCCAGGCGCCCAACAATGTCCCCTCGTTTACTTCTCCAGCCCTCTCTCAGGGCTTTCACCGGTTTGTCTCTCACTTCCAACTCACCATTCTCACTCCTTCCGACTTCCGTTGGCCGTCAAATCTCCCCTAACTAGTTTGCTGTTGATATCAGGCTCTTCCTCTACCCAGACTCCTTTCGCTGCCCTCTCTTTCAACCCCTCCAAGATCACAATCAGAGCCGGCTCTGCGGAGGCACGGGAACGCCGTAGACATGACCCTTTCTTGACTGCTCAGTCCCGCCAGCGCAAGGCGGCCAATCTCTCTCGCCGCAAAGCTCTCGCCGACGAACGGGAAGAAGCTCTGGGAGACCCGGTGAGAAGCGAACCGACCCCCTTTATCGAAGAGTTGCAGAAGACCTCGGTGTCTCCAAACGAAAGGCTCAATTTTTACTTGGCACGGAAAGACTACGAACGCGCCCTCGCGTATTCGCGAAACTTGACTGCCCCTCTCGAGAACCCGAACCGCGATACCGCCGATCCTCAGCTCGAGAAGGAGCAAGTGGACGACCACCTCAAGCAGCATGAAAACGCGAAGAAAGCGATGGATCGTATCCTGGACCTTGCCAGTGGAAACAATCAAGACAGAATGCGCATTAACATCCAGAAATGCATTGAGACTTTCGGGCGACACAACACGGACAAGAAGTTGCCTCCCAAGCCAGCGGGCGTGGCTCCTGAGAATGCAACTGTTCACCCGCCGAAGGATCCCCGTTGCGGTATCGATACTGGCTCCTCGGAAGTTCAGGTGGCGATTCTGACCTCCAAGATCATCAACCTGACGAGGCACCTCGAGCATACCAACAAGGACAAGCACAACAAGCGCAATCTGCGCCTCCTCGTGCACAAGCGGCAGAAGCTTCTCCGTTACCTTCGCCGGAGGGAACGCGGAGGTCCCAGGTGGCAGCACCTTGTTGAGACCCTTGGTCTGTCAGACGCTGCTTGGAAGGGTGAGATTAGCATGTGAATGGACAGAGGCCCTGTCGGCGTTTGTAATCTATTTTTTTCCTTTGGCTTCCACATCTCGGACTATACTTTCGGCGTATAGCAACCTCATGATCTTCTTTCACTGACATCGTTTCTCTCCTCCGTCAACCCGGTGACTATGATAGAGAGTCGGCGGCATTTTTCCCACTGGTGCTACATTACGCTGGCGACGTCCGCTTGCCTCAAGAGCCTTATCATGTACTGTACAAATACTATTGTTATTGATGACTTAGATCTTTTCTTGCATAGAATGCGATTCCCCGTTGCGTCAGCTTTCTTAAAACCATAACTCTGCGACTGGCCACAGCACCGATTGCCGTAGACAATTTCCGTTCATCTCGTACATAGTTGCCCTTGTCCGAGTCGCTCTGATATTAGTCGGCAAGGATCTTTGATTAAATTACCATGGTTCATGATGAGACCTCCGTCAAGTAAGCAAGCAAGTGGAAGACCTGCGTCGACTCGGCGAGGCTGTATAGGTCTCACCGCCTTAGCGTTTTTGCCGGGACGTCACTCGCCGCAAAATTCCCGCGCAGTCGAAGTGAATCAATCATTCACTCATTGCCAACTCTTCATTCACCCATCACCAGATGCTATAGCTTTGCTTGCTCTGGTAGTGAATGTTGCCAGCTCTGCCCCACGGGTCAACGGCCCACACGCGCCATAACACTATAACAACAGAATCATAACACAAATCAACACGGTGAGTTCTGTTTTCTTTCCTCTCTTTTCCCTTCCACCCTCTCCCTCTTTCTTCATCCTCCACCACCCTTGCCCTCTACTCCTCGTTTCCCACATCGCAAAAGCGTCACTTTTCAGTCACATACTCGCACTTTTGTGTTCGAAACAACACTCCTCTCCTTCCCTTGTTCGTCTTAACATTCGACATCCTGCCGCGATTGCAGTGGTAGCGGTGTTTCCCTTCGCGCCTTCTCTTCCCTCCTCCCCTCCTTCCCTCCATCTCTTTCTCTCTCTTCTCTCTCTCTCCCCGTCGTGTCAACATCACACAGAACGTCTTCTCTACCTTCTTCTCACAACAATCCTTCCCAAACGTCCAGGAGCTTGGGACACAGAAACACTAGCATCTACATGATCCGAACTTTGTTGCCTTGCTCCAGTGATCTGTATTCCCGACCTGTTATTCTCCCAAATTCCTGCACTCCACTTTACCCGTACATTGGTTCACTTTCAAAGGCTTGCGAAAGAAGTCGCAAGTCATATCTATCACCGGTGCTCACGGTAGTGCCGTGCCAAGTTGAACATTTGCCAACTGTCATTCGATTTTCAAAACAGTCAAGATGCGGACTCGTTCCCAGATGATGTCGCCTGGTGGCTTCGTCTCTCTAGACGACCACAATGTTGCTCGCCCGGCCAGACAGACCAGGAGCAGCTCGCAGCAACCCACAGGAACTCAAGAACAACCCGCCGCTCAGCCGAAGACAACGCGCGCCCCGAAGAAAACAACCACCACTAAGACACAAAAGGCTACTACCAAGTCTCAGTCTCGAAAGAAGACAACCACCAGAAAGCGCACAGCGCGCAAGAACACGCTTCAAAGCGATCAATCCGGATCCGATGAGACCGAACAGCCTCAGGGTGAAGAGAATGAGAAAGCCGAATCCACCGCATCCCAAGCGGAAGTAGCTCCCCAGGAAAGCGGAAGCACCGAGATTACCCAGGAGCCCAAAGAGGAGAAAAGTGAGTCTCGAAAGAGAAAGCCCCAATCAAGCGAAGATATGCCGCCCACAAAGCGAGCTCGCAACTCCATAGGAGAAGACCACCAGACCCCGGTCCAACCCCCCAACCAAACCCTCATTCAAACCCCCATTTCAACCCCAGTTCAGACCCCCGTTCAGACCCCCGTTCAGACCCCCGTTCAGACCCCCGTTCAGACCCCCGTTCAGACCCTCGTGGAACCAAGGGCTGCCTCGGAGTCTCCTGTGGTGGGCCCAGTTCCTAAAGAGACGCCGGAAAAATCAGCCTCGAAGATGCCTGAAGAGAATACCGGCGCGGTTGAGGACAGCGGTCTCGCCACAGATTCCATTGAACAGGGGCTCGTTGGAACTCCGAGTGGTCTGGGGCATGAGAACTCCCCCGAGAATACGGGGCTGATAAACAATACAGACAGGAAACGACGTCGCCCAACGAACGAAGACGACGACGAAGATATCAACAATGAGGCAGGGCCAATCACCCCCGCTGCCAACAAACGACGCAACCTTGGTATGCCCGGGAGCACGCCGTTCTCTTATGCAACGCCCTTGCCTCGCCGAGTGACGGCCAATGTCACCCCGTTTTCTGAGAGACTTCGCCGCCGTAATGCTGAATCTCAGGGTCGTATCTATCGAACCAGTCTCCGCGTCTCTCAGTATCTTGCCCAGGAAGACGCTGACCGTCTCGCTTCCGATAAGCTTCCGGTGCCAGGAGAAGATCTCTCAACTGAACCGTTTCCAATTTTCGAGGATAACGAGTCGCACCAGGAGCGAAGCTCACAGGAACATGCACAGCAACCGACCACTCCAGATCGACCTGCGAGCGGCTGGAGGATTCGCGGGCTGCTGGATTCTGTTCCCCGCCGACTCTCGCGTTTTATTCCCACTTTTGGGCGTACCCCTGACAGGAATGAAAACCAAGGTATACTTCTTATCATCGCTTTGTATCTTCTCCTTTACTGATGCTTTTCAGGGCTCGCAGCACCATCGACTGCACCTGTCAATCGTACACAGCCAAGCGCGCCTGCTCCGATGGACAAAACAGTGTCTCCTACTCCAGCGAGCAAGGAACCGGCACAAGAGCGCTCGCCCGACCTCTCCTACTCCTTGTTCCCGGCTCCTATGGACTGGTCTCAATACATTGATGATACACCACCCAAGCCTAAATCTAGCCTCAAGTCTGCCCTCAAGACCACACCCAAGGCTCCAACCGCAGCTCCCGAGTCTCCAGCCGATACACCGACTCCCGAGGATTCTGCCGCGCTCAGAACCGAAGCCAGTGTGCCCCGAGGCCGCAGCACCGCCCAGGAAGCGGCCAGTACCTCCACCCCGATGCGGAAAAAGCGCAAGCGGGCCCCTTCCCCTGATGTGATCCCTAACCCACCTGGATGTAGCTACGGTCTACACCCGGACTATTTCGGTTACAATTCTGACATTGACGATGAAGGAGACGACGAAGACGAAGAACTTGCGCCAGCAACCGAACCCCAAAGAGAGGATGAGAAAGGAAAGTCTGCTGTCCGCAGTATCCTTCGTTCCGAGCGCCCATTGTCGAAGAGAGTCCGATTTGATGCGAGCCCCCAGGACACTCCATCCAAGCTTAGGATGAAGCCCCGTGCCACCGACCCGTACACTGGAGAGCACTTCATCGGCATGGATATTTCTCCCGAGTCCAGTAACTCAATTCCAACAGTGGCTCCCACCCCGAACCCCCAGGCCAAGCAGCCCACCGTTTACCCGGATCCTCGAAGTCGCCCAGGCTTCGTTCCCAATCGTGATGGTACCTTTGAGACCCCCTACTCTGATACTGAATCTGAAAATTCAGAAGAAGCCGATGATGCTCCCGCATCCGGCTTCGTTCCCAACCGCGATGGTACCTTTGAGACTCCTTATTCTGACACATCCTCGGAAGCTTCAGACGATGAGGCTACCACACCAGGCTTTGTTCCCAACCGCACCGGTACATTCGAGACTCCCTATTCGGACGACCCTTCGGAGCCCAGTGCTTCCGCCCCTGATGCTGTGCCCGACGCACAGACTGCCGAACAAACTGAGACTCCGTCGCAGCCTGACGCTACTGAGATGTATGTTAATCCATGTTCAATTGCAGTTCGTCCAATGAGGCAATGGCCCGCTAATCTATCTTCTACTAGCACGCCTCTGGAAGAAAAACAAGCTATCGTTCCTCCTTCGACTCCAGCCAAGGTTGAAGATGAAGCTCTTGCTAGGGTTCGCTTGCAAGCGGAGAAGTACAAACCCAAGACGCCAAGTGGACTTCGCACTGCGAGCCGCTATTCCACCCCCTCGACCATTGCTGCTACTCCTGACGCTATTTCCGCATTGGTCCCCGCCCCCGCATCCGTCCCCGCTTTCGCACCTGTTCCCGCTCTCGATTTCGAGGGTGCATCCGACGCCGAAGACTTTGGTGATGATCAGTTTGCCCGTGATGCTCAGTGGCTTTACGAGAACTGTCCTACAGGAGACCTCTCCGAGCTCGTCTGGCCGGATGCCGAGAACTACGAAGCCATGGGCTTCAGTACCGAGGCAGTCCGCATCGCTAACGAGTTGTGGGATCCTTCAGTGGTTGACCACGCTTACGATAACATTTGGACTCCCGGTTTGGAGGCGTTCAGACGCGAAATGGAAACCGTTTCCTCGCACGCTACACTCACATAGACTTCTTTAGGTTGTCGTTCCTCATGTCCATGGCTCTGGGTATTACAATCGTCTTCACTCATAAGTCCTGGTCAATATCATTATGGCCAAATTACAGTCAGATCAGTACGGTCGATATCTGCATTTGAATGGTTGTCAGGCTAATTACACGTCGTTGATCATATCTTCTTTGCCACAAGATTGTGGCTACCTCGTTGGCATTGCTGTCAGGCTTATCACGTCGTTGATCATATCTTCTTTACCGCAATCTTCTTTGCCGCAAGACTGTGGCTATCTTCATCATGGTGGAATGTTCCTCGGCTTTGAATTGTTCAAGGAGTTTGTGATACCATCGCTTTTTTTTTTGTTTGATTTAATTTGCAAAGCATTCTCGGTGTTGTCTGTTTTTCCAAACCGCTTTGCGTGTATCGAGTTGCACTAGCGTTTTATTATTCACACATACACAAGCAAAGGAATTGATTTTCGTTGGTTCCTCTTATACAAAAGTACCCTGACCACTCTTTCAAGAATTTTCACGTCCTTGTGGCTAATTTTCTGGTTTCTGGTTGCAAGAAAGTCTCCGACAGAAAAGGAGGAGATTATCTAGAGCTTACAGAAGAGAAAAAAGATATCTAAAATCCCTAGAAGAAGAGAGAGATTATCTAAAACCCCCGGGAGGAGAAGGGGAATTACTCAAAGCCCCGGGAGAGAAGAAAGATACTTAAAAGTAGCCCCCGGTCTCGAAGGGGCGCTGCTTCCAGGTTGCTGCCTGCCTGAGGGCCACTTCGCGTTACCTCTACAATAGCTGTTATTGGATACTAAAAGCCTGTAAATCTCAGCCTCCTCAGGCTCTCCCTCTTCAGTCTTTCCAAGTCCTGGCGATGAGTCAATTCCTGATCTTCATCAACTTCCCCATCTCCAACGCCTGAATCATCACCGGTTCAAAGACTTAGTAATAACTGACAGTCGTATTCTATGACCTTGACCTTCGTAGCCAGAGAACCAAGCAAGCTAACACCAGAAGAGATCCATCATGTCTTCATCCATAACCCTCTGCCCTCTTTGTGGGTTTGATCGCGACGGCTGCCTGCACGCCAGTAAGTTTGCCGTCGTTGACACCAACAACCGGCGCTTCGGCTCTTCCAAGCAACCTCAGCTTCAGCCTCAGCCTCTGCAACATCAGCGCCAGGCAAATCCCACTGCGCAGAATCATGGCAAGAAGTGTGTCCCTACTGCGGCAACCCAGCCCACCCCCCAGCCCCAGCGTTCATTGGCCTACCAACCTGTACGCAACCGTCCTCCCGCCGCGCCCGCTCCGCGTGTCTCCTGGGCCAACCCGCTTACCCAGCAGCGGGTTTTCGATCTGAACTGCTACCCCGCTGAATTGGGCAATGACGAGCGGGCGAAGCGGAAGTGGCGCCAGGGACAGGAGAAGCGCCGGAAGTGGGAAGGCCAGGTGTTGCAGGAGAAGTGGTTTTTGTATCAGTTCCAGGAGGCGAGGGGGATGCTGCCGAAGCAGATAGCAGCTCAGCAGGAGGAGGAGGAGCGGGCGCGACGGGCGAAGATGGAGCGGGAGCGGCAGCGAAGGGTTAAAAGCGAGCAGGAGAAGCAAGCGAGGGTACAGCGGGAACATGAGGAACAACAACGAGTGAGGATGCAGCGGGAGCAGGAGGCACGAGCAAGATCCAGGACTCCCCAGCAGCAACAGCAACAGCAGCAGCAACAGCAGCAACAGCAGCGTGAGGAGGTGCTGCTGGGGATCCAGCGGATGTTTCAGGAAGGGCAGCAAAATCAGCAGGAGTTTCAGCGCCAATTCATTCACGAGGCGGACCTGCGGAGGATGCAGCGAGAGCAAGCATCAACATGGCTTGCGGAGCAGGAAGCGGCGGCGGCGTGGCGCCAGATGGAGCCGTGGCAACAATATCAGGACGAACGGCGAGCATGCGAGCTACAGCGGATGGCATCTAGACGACGCGAGGAACCAGGGCTGCAGATATTCCAGGTAAACCTGAGGCCGGGATGGCGGCGGCCGCCATGGGGGCCAGACCCGGAGCCTCAGGGAATGCCCCGATATTATCCATACGGACCACAGTGTGAACAGCAGTGAGTTCAACCTACCTCCTTGCGCAGTAGTAGGGGAAACGGGGCGCTGTGGTTTATGAGGCCATGTGCAACTTGTGCGATTAGTACGAGAGAAACCGTAGAAATAGGCAATAAAGCTGTTTGGTCATCTATTGGGCATCAGATCTATAGTGGTGGTAGAAGACATGGTATCAGAATTTATGACGGGAGAAAAAAAAACACACTGTATGATAGATAGCAGCTCAATCAAACCCCTCAAACTCCTCGTCCTCCGCAGTCGCATGACCCTTGCCCTCGGCTGCCTTGGCTGCGCGCCGCAGCTGGCGTTCCTCTTCGTTCTTCAGACGGAGCTGCTCTACCATCTGCTCGGTCTCCCGAGCCTTCTGTCGCTCTTCCTTGGTCATCTTCTCCCACTGCTTATGGTGCGCCCGCGCCTGCTTCACTTCTCTACGCTTCTGCTTCTTGTTCCGCGTTTCGAGGTTCTTGCTCCAGGCGGCGCTGTCGGTGGCCGGGCGTTTGTTGGAGGATCCATCCCCTTCGTTGGCAGCGAGCTGCTCAGCTCGCTCCTGAATTTCTTCCTTGCGGCGCTTCTCCCGCTGCTTATCCTTGTAAGTGAAGTTGTCCCAGTCCAGTGTGACGCCCAGCGTCCGATCGCCGGTGAAGGACCGCAGCTCGGGCATCTTGGGCAGCTTCAGCAAGGCCCACGCCTTACCGAGCGCCTCCCATTCGACGTCGGCCACACGGAAGATACTGCTGGCTTGGTGCTTGCTGTAGCTTCGGAGCCAGCTGACGAAGGCTTTTTGGCCCCGGTCATGGAGGGCCCGGTCTGCTAGCACGGCTTTGCGGGCCCGCTTGGTGGCTGCAGCAGCGTCGGCATCGGAGACGGCGAGAGGCTTCGGGTACGGAACGACAGGCGTTTTGCGGACATCAAGGAAGGAGACATAGTCTTCTTCGCGGCCGGGGTGGAGCAGGACCACGCTCAGACCCTTACGACCGGCGCGTCCTGCACGACCACAGCGGTGGATGAAGGTTTTCGGGTCGGAGGGAGGGTCGATCTGAACGACAAGGTCGACGGAGGGGATGTCCAGTCCTCGGGATGCAACGTCGGTGGTCAGAAGGATGGCGGGCGTGTGGCAGTTGAGGAAGCGGTTGAAGTTCTTTTCGCGGACATTGGCTTGATGTTTCCCATGGAGGGGGATCAGTTGAAAGTCATCACCGAGGATCAATGGTAGGATGCCAGCGAGATAATCGACTCCGGAACAGGTGGAGACGAAGAAGATGGTTTTCTGAGGGGTGGGTTCGACCGAGCGGAGGAGAGCGGGGAGTACGGCGAATTTGTGCGCGGGCGGGGTAGTGAGATAGGTCATTTGTAAGCTAATTCATCAGGTTAGAGACGACGTGGAAGGTCACAGAGTTTGTGATTGATGCGACTGACCTGGCTGGTGTGCGTTTGTCCTGGGCTCCCGAGGTGCCCTTCACTTTGACCATGACCTTGACCGGGTTGCGCAGACCAACTCGGACAATCTGGTCGACAGCTTCACTGATACTGGCACTAAACAAGCCGGTACGTCGTTGCTTGGGTAGTCGGCGCAGGATGTTCTGGAGTGTGTCCTTGAATCCCAAATCCAAGAGTCTGTCGGCCTCGTCCATGACGAGCATCTCGAATGAGGACTGAGGGCAATGTACGTGGGGTGAAGAGAGGAGCTCCAGCAACCGCCCAGGGGTCGAAACCAATACATTCGGGGACCGCTTCAAGAACGTGCTCAAGTCCTCCGCAGGTGTTGTTGAACCACCAAGCAGAAGCTGTGGGACGACCTTGAGGGCGGAGGAGAGGTGTTTGGGAGGAGGCGCATCGGCGTCTTCGGCGGGATTGAGCACGGCGGCAGACGGAGGGTGGAAGGCCAGCAACGAGGTCAGGACATTGTAAATCTGAGTGGCAAGTTCTCTGCGCAGATGATTAGCCTACATGATATCGTATGCCTCAGACCCATGCAATGCGAGGACCTACCGGGTGGGAGAAATAATGATTGCTCCGACATGGTGTTTCTTAAGAGGCTCTTCCAAGCGCAGAAGTTTTTCGACAACCGGTATCAAAAATGATAAGGTCTTTCCACTGCCAGTGACTGCCTCCACCACAACATCTTTATGCGCCATAAACAGAGGAATGGCTGAGGCCTGGACGGGGGTCATGCGCGTGAAGCCCATGGAGGAGACGGCATCGAGCACCCATTCCGACAGTGGGGGCGTCACTGCGTCCCACGCTCTAGCAGATGTGCCTGGAGGAGGTTTAGGAGCCATGCTGTATTAACCACCTGACGCGCAAACTTGCCCAAGCAGATTCAAAGATTGACTGAGCACCTCACAACCGTTATCGATCTTTTTCTCTTCGAATTCAACCCTCCATTTTTTTCCCTTATCGATTAGATACCGGAGGCGGTGGATGGGATTCTGCCGTACTTACACGTGACCGCCCGCGGAATCAGCGGAAGCCAATAGGTCCAAGGCTGAAATCGAAGCTGAACGAGTGTTCTGGATATTTTCCCATCTATCACTCTTCCTCGCTCACTCCTAGTTGCTCTCCTTTCGCCGCAGTGCTTTCTCTTCGGTTCACGAGTATCATGTCAACCCTTCACTGAAACTTTGAAACGTGATGCGTAACGGTGTGTCTACTCGGTACTGTACATACAAACTGGAATCGACGCTGGCTGCCACAAGCCACATGTCCTCATCATCGTTGCACCTAGTCGTCACTTGGTCTGCCCATCATTGCGTCGTTAAAAGCGCTCAGTCCCCCTACACTGGGCTTTCCTATTGCCCTCTTCGCTAAGATAACTCCACGACCCCTTTGCGGAGTCATCCTCAAGCCCGCTCTTCCGCCTTTCGTCATACCCGCGATCGAAATGTCTACAAATCATGATGCCATTCCGGAGACTCCTCGTGTGATCTCCCCTTCACCCACCCCGTCAGATCCGAGGTCGAGCTCGCGAGACTATTTTGGACCCACCACTCGCTCTGCTGCGCGTCGACAACGACTGGGGGACGTGAAGGAGGACCTTAATGACGACGCGGATGCGACTTTGAAGCGCTCTCGGGCTCGTTCGCGGAGCCCTCCCAGCCCTGAATCAGCACGGAAACGCAAGCGCAAGTCTAATCCTAAATTACCGACTGCTGGCAAAGCCAAGTCATCCACTACAAACGGTCACACCACACCGAACAATGGGTATTTGTCGCCATTAATCAAGCCCGGTGGGGCTTGGGATACCATTTCTCGGTCACCCTCTCCTCTCGGACTTATCCCTCTTCACAGTCGATATCGCAGCTTCATTCACCGACATGAAATCCCGCGCAAGCTTTTACACGTCTCCATTGGCTTCCTCACGCTACACCTGTATACCCGAGGCATCCAGCCGCTTCAAATCACTCCGTGGCTTTTTGGCGCTCTCGTTCCGATAGCTTCTGTTGATATCATCCGTCATCGTTCGGAGACAGTCAACAAGCTTTACATTCGCTGTGTGGGCGCACTGATGCGCGAGACAGAGGTTTCCGGGTACAATGGTGTTATCTGGTACCTGCTGGGCGCATATGCCGTCTTGCGCTTCCTTCCGAAGGATGTTGGTGTCATGAGCGTGCTGCTACTTAGCTGGTGTGACACTGCTGCCTCTACTTTCGGCCGTCTCTATGGCCGACATACCCCTCAGCTCCGCAAAGGCAAGAGCTTGGCGGGAACACTGAGTGCCTGGCTTGTCGGTGTCATCACTGCTGCCGCGTTCTGGGGCTTTTTCGTCCCCTATATCGGAACCTTTCCCAACGATCCCGAGGGCTCTTTCATGTACACCGGACGCCTTAATCTAATACCTGGTCCTGTCAAGAATCTCCTCGGCTGGACTGCAGACACTTCCAGTGCCGTACTGTCGGGCCCCCTGGCGCTCGGAGTTATGAGCGTTGTCTCGGGTCTGGTGGCAGCTGGCAGCGAGTTCATTGACTTGTTTGGCTGGGATGACAACTTGACAATTCCTGTTCTTAGCGGTGTTGGCCTGTGGGGCTTCCTGAAGATGTTCGGTTAAGACAATTAGATTTCAAGTTCCCAGTCCATTTGGCGTTGGCTGTATTACTCCTTCCCTGTTTACTATTCTTACTATATTCGTGAGAGTCTCCCACTCCATGACCCTCCGTTCCCCTGTTCTTATGATGCGCAGATATCTACGCATCTTTACCTGCTGTTCTTATCATCACACCTCGCTAAATACCCTACATACTCTTATTATTCTCCTATGTTCCATTCCAGCAGTAATTTCACCCATGAACATAGCAGCCATGGAACAAGAACTGACCGATATGGATTGGACTGCTTCGTGATGGATAGATCTTGGACTTTGTGATACCTCAAATCCATATTCATCAACCTCTTAATACATAATTCTCATCATATTTCTGTTGATTATCCTATCTGGTTGGTGCAAGGCTCGCAATATGTTCTGCGGGTGCATTCATCAGGCCCGGAGTCACGGCAAAGCACGACTAGATCTTTGCAAAATATATCCTAGCCCAATCTCTGCCCGAGACAACCATACATTACTAGTTGTAATGTGTAAGCTCCGAGATTTACTATGAACTTGAAGTCGTCCACAATAGCCCCATTAACCACATTGGTATCGTCCAAGATCGATAGTATAAATGGTTTTTATGTCAACCGACTCTTCTTATAACGCCACAGTAGTGGATGGGGTCCTGTAGCATAGCATGCCTCGTTATTGGCAACCTTCAGCAACCTTCGGCAACTGTTGGCAACTTTTAAGTCTAGTAGATTTAGTTTCTTCAAGGTTTATACAGAAATTGCAGTCCGTTACGAGTAAGTCTGTATGCTCATAATCTACTAGACCAGTTATTCCAGGTATATATATCGTTACTAGTATGGTTGGAAACATAATGACTATTAATCGTAATAACTCTAATGATTGTACAGTACGATCATCACGCCTCGAGGACACGAGAACTCTGTAAACTGGATGTTTTTCCAACCAATTCCTGATCGAATGTACGTACCAATAGCGACATGATGGAATCATTTCTCACACTCAAGACTGTCACGAGAAGCGTCATAATTTCGAAAGTCCGACCTGCTAGTTTAGCACTTATACAGTATACCCATGATGTTTGTTCACTCTACTACTAGTCCACAAACCGTCACTGAGACGCAACATCTCGCCCCTTCCTTAATCGAATTCAGAGATTGATCACCCATGCAACGGGAACTCTGTCCCCGAATCCGGTCCGTAAAACACTCTCAAAAGCTCCGTGACCTCCACCGGATAAATCCAACTGAACACCGCCATAACGATCAACATCATGGCCGCATCAAAGATATAGACCCAGTATTCGTGCTGCAGCAATGTACCCGTCGTCCCCTGGTCATATTCAATCAGACGGAAGCTACACCTGATGAAGATAAAGACGCTGCCGATGTAGAGCGCGTGCATATGTCGCCTCCACGGCACATGTCTCGTGTACCGCTCCGCAAACCCGGATTTGACGAGTCGGACGTGGAAGAGTACGCTGATCAGGATGAAGAGACCGAAGAAGATGACCTGGATGATCAGGCCGATTTCAATGACCGTCTCGCCGGTGGAGAAACTGCTGGCAGTTTGTTGGACGAGGGTACGGCGCCTGTTGGTTGGGGAATTTTGCGTATGGGTTAGTGATTTTGTTCTCATGGAATGAAGGGAGTCGAGGACATAAGTACCTCGGGACTGGGTGAGGAAGGCTATGATGTCTCCCAAGACAAAAATCTTGGTCAGCTAGGAGCGTCGAACGAAGCAGAATTGCTCGCCCTCGGTTATGATGATGATGCGGCCGAGGGTCATGTAGATGCTGGCGGCGAAGAGGGAGGGCGCGATGAGGATGAGGATCGTCTGAACGGCGATTGGGCCCAGCTTGTAGTCGGGGTATTGGCTACCTGAGATAGCTCTCTATGCCTCGCAACATTATGATTCAATCACATGGAATGCATGTGAGATGAAAGCATGAGAAATGGCAACTGACCGCAATGTATCCCGCCACTTCAACTATCCATTTCCCAGTTATTGTGTCAGCGACCGCTCCGGGGAACACAAATGATCATGCATACTTACAGTAGCCCCGAATGGTGAAGGCAATAAAAGAACCAGGTCCAAGTTGTTCGATACAGTTAGAAGTTGTGGTAAAATGTCGTTGCTGCGAAGAGGACGGCCAATACGGACGCGGCGGCAACGGAAGGTACGTAGTTGTACTCTCCCATATACTTGACTTTGAGCGTCATGATGCAAGAAGGGAATATACTGAATGGCTCAAGGATGTTGATTGGCTACTCTTATAAGAAACGGCGAACATATTGTATAGAGCGTCCATATATACACAAGCTTGGCTTTAGGATTCCGCCTCATTATACCACTGGCACTCAGATTGGCCTAGCAAATTTATGCCATGCTGAAGCTAACTGAGTTGTCGCAATCCGCTTAAAACGCATACAGAATGAGAGCTGCCCATGTAAGCGGGTGGATAACCTTTTTCAACCACTAGTTGTTCCGGGCCAGTCTCCGTATACACGAAATCTAAACTACATCGGAGCATCGGGGCTCCGAGTTTCCGACAGTCCGACCCCCGCTACTTGAGGATCCTTTTCTCTCCCCACGTTGTCTACCCGTGGGTCCCTGAATGAGGCCGTGGCAGCATTCCGCCAATGCGGGTGCCTGGTTTTAGTATTTCATTCGATCCACTGTAACAGGCGAGCTGTTTCAGTACGGAAAGGCCCAGGCCCGAGCCTATCTATGCAGCATTGTGATCTCTTTAGGCGAGGCCTATGTCAGTCCGGGAGCCATACAGATGGACAGGTCTCCCTAGTAATGTTCGGCACAATTACTGAACATCCTTTGATTGCTCAAAAAGAAATGGTGTCATGCATCTTGAGATCAGTTATGCACCACTGTATTCAATGAAATTCAGCCGAGAGCGACTAGCGAGGTCCGGAAATAGCATGCATGCTACGGACTACACGTCGCAGGCACTATCCAAGGCTAACACTATCGTCAAAATCAGTCTTCAGACAAAACACTCGCCTTCCCGCCTAATATGATTCTTACTTCGACCCGCATCACCTTCTCTACATCCTCTGAACACCAGAACGTCTAAGGATGCGTGCACTATCTCGATCGTCATCTGGCTTGTTGCTCATTACATCTTTCTTTCGAGTTATTCTTGCTGGTGAATCCATTTCAACGTCTGCTTTGGTAAACTGTGGGGTCAACACAGCCATCAGCGTGACCTACTTCGATGCCAGATTGACACGGTCTGGAACCCTCGACATCGCTTTTACTGGATATCTCGACATATCAGGCAATGTCACGGCAGATGTGGTGCTTTTAGTGTACGGATACCAGATTCTCAATGACACGATCAGCCTTTGCGATCTGGGCCTAGCAAGCCTCTGTCCACTTGCATCTGGCGCAATTAACATACCCCAGGCGAGTTTGAACCTTTCATCTATCATGTCCTTGATCCCAGGTGAGTGATATGATCATTCCTTAATCCATGTCTGAATTTCCCAAACTCACCACGAGTGTAAGCAAGATATTGGCTACACTGTTCCGGACCTTGATTCCACAATCCTCGTATATATTTACAGTGACTCGGCTCAAAAGTCTATAGCCTGTCTATCAGCCGATCTGTCCAACGAGCACACGGTTAATCAAGTGGCTGTTTCGTGGGTTCTTGCGGTTATGACTGGGCTGGGCTTGGTGGGCTCCGCTATTGCCATCATCGGAGGCCGTCTTCATTCCGCCCCGCACTTGTCCATCGCGTCACTGACTTTGTTGGAATTTATGCAGTTGCAAGCAACGTTCGGCCTCTGCTCAGTCAGACTACCGCCTATTGCACAGTCCTGGACACAAATGTTCCAGTGGACTATTGGAATTGTACGGACCAGATTTGTTCAGTCGTTCTGTCGCTGGTACTTACGTGCAACGGGAGGTACTCCGTCTACGGTCGTGGAGGACTCGAAAAGCATTTCAGTGATTGTGAAAAAGCGGGGGTTCTCCAATGATGTGCTCAGTTCAGGCAGGAGTCTTCTCCGAAGAACGGGTTCGGATGTGTCAAAAAATAACGAAAACACAGTGCAAGGCATTTCTCGAATAGCCTATCGAGCTGGCATTGAGTCCACCAATGTATTCATGACGGCATATTTCTCATTCATGTTTGTTGCTTTTATTCTCCTTGTGGGGCTGGCGGCAGCTAGACTGGGGCATGCGATCCTGAGAAGGTCTAACAAGAACAACCTACCGCGCTGGCTTGAGTCGGCACCTATGCGCTTGCTGAACAGTAGCAGAGACCTGTGCCTTATATTTCTAACCATTGCTCTTCCCTCGATTACCCTATTTACCTTTTGGGAGCTCACGCAAGTTGATTCCGCCGGAATACTGGTTTTGGCTATAACCTGGGGCGTCGGGATCATCGTATGCCTTGGGTGGGTTGCAGTGAGAACAATCTTCTACGTCCAGAGTGGTCGGAAATCAGGCCTGACCGCAGCGTACACTCTATCTTTGGGACTCATTGACGCAAAGAATGTGCGATTAATCCACATGTTCTATACAGCCGACCGATACTACTTCTTTGCCATACAACAACTCTACATCTTCGTGGGCGGGCTTACTATTGCTGTTAGTCAGTCTGCTCCAGTCGCACAGTCTATTATCCTCGTGGTTATCAATGCCGTCATGATGGGTCTCGTGATCTGGGCTCGCCCTTGCCGAGAACGAAGCATGAATTGTCGCGCCATCGCAGTAGCGATCATCCAATTTTTGAACTCCATCTGCATCCTCATCTTCTCGGGTATCTTCAAAGGCTCACCAATGGCGGCTAGTGTTGTTGGTGTGATATTCTGCTTGTACAATGCCATCTACATGCTAGTGCTTGTGGTTTGTCTGCTAATTTCATGGTTCAACGCCATCCGTTCAAAGGAGCCTAAAACCCAGTACCAGAGCGTCGGCGACATTCGCGAATCGTTCCTAAATTTACGTTCTTCACCTCCAAGAGAGCTCATAGATCCAAGCACCACCGCTCGGGAAAGGGCGATGCCTTGTGACCATCAATGTTCAACCCCGCCAATGCATCACGAATTAGACGAGTTGCATAATTGAAATCACTGGATACATGTCCTGCAATATTCCACTAGGATAGGAAATCAGCGTACCCAACTTTCATACTTCCCAATTACTCTCAGGACTCGGTTATAGACACCCATTGACTACCAAGCCTAGACTTACAATCTACTATGCTTTGATCCGTCTCGTTCAATGTTCAGGTAGCTGGGAATTTGCTTTGTGGCTGTCCATGCTACCTGGGATAGCGTAGACACATTGGGAATAGAGGCAATGGTGAATATAGGCAGCTAGATAGTAGTAACCTTAGTCAAGGATAGCCGTCTAAGGTGCAGCACGAGGGCACTGGACGGGATTTGATAGGGTCTGAAGTATGGGATCTCAATAAGAGAAGAATTCTAGTAGAGGACCAGGCCTACTCGGGAACAACAACAGATTCACAGTCATCCGAACCCGGCAAGAGGTGTGAATAGTATATATGGAAGACAAGGGAAGTAAGACTCAAATTTGCTTGCACCCACGTCATGCATTGAAGGTCTGTAATAAAGGTTCCGCTTGTGACAGCTATATGCCGTTATTCATTCTCTCGGTATCGCAACCTTCAACCGAACCATCCTATCCAGTCATACTGTATCTACCAAACCAAATCTCTTTAAGAACATTCCCACATCCCTCTTCTCTGGTTTCCAATCGAATTCTGTCTGGTCTCATACCTTCAGCCACCATCTAATACTTAGCCACGATGACTATGTTTTACCGTTGGTTTGCACAGGCTGAGATCGGTCTCTGGTCCACCATGCAATTCAATGAGACTTGGACCATCCTCGAATCATGCGACGAGGGTCAAATTCATGCCTACGAGGACCTGAACGCAGGAGATTTGACCCAGGATAAATCTCGACTGGTGTTCTTTACTTCTAATATCGCTAGTAATGGTATTACCCGCTACTACCAGGGCTTGTATATGCCTACTGCCGAGGGCGTTGTGACTATCCATGCCTATATGACCCATGGACTGACTTCGACCGGCGTACTCGGGCCTGATACCTCGCAAAAAAACGATCTTCGAGGTCTCCCCCCACCTGCATACTGCTGGGGACTGCAAGGCGGCTACCTTGTTTGAGCAGCGGATGGTGGACGTTATCACCGCGCCTGGGACTGGACTAGAGCTTCAGGAAAACACCAACACCTCCGCAATTTTTAGCTCTCTCACGGCGGGCACTTGCTAAGTGGGTACAACAGAGATTAGCCTTGACGACGGTCGCTACCCAACGGCACCGCGGTGCTGGACACTAACACAAAAGTATACAAAAAAAAAAACAACCTAGTACATAACCTGTGGAGTTTTCAACCTCATCCAGCACCCAGTTCCGACTCCGGCCATAGACTCCGCCGTTGAACATTGCAGTGGCATTCTTCCCAATCCCGCCTCTGATCATTATCGGTCCTCCAGGATGGTGCTCAATAAACTCAGTAACATCATGCACCACGCCTGCGATAACAGTAAGCGCCCTCTTCCCCTGCTTTACTCGCTCGACATACTCCTCCCACTTCCACACCGGTAGCTATTGCAGAGGAACTCCCCAGTGCACCAATTTATACTCCCGGTCCAGCTTCTTTTGCCGTTGTTGAATACAACCTTTCTCAATTTCATTCGAGTGGAGTCTTTGCAGGTTGCCCGCGAGGCCAAGGGATCTCCACAGATTTATCACCTATTTCGTCGGATCATACTGATACCATTGCACTGCACAATGATAATCGCTCGGAAACTCGTGGTGAAAATTATGCCAGCCCTCCCCCAACGTGATCAAGGCCGCGAAAGTATTATTCCTCGGCGTCCGCGTATTATCATATGTTTGCTCTCTTATCCAATGGGCAATCGAGTTAATGCAGAATGTTAACTGCTGCACGACGAATAGCCGTACAAAACCAGCATAAATCAAACCGCCCTTCCAATCCCCCCATCCAAGCCCAGCGATGCAGTGGGAAATGTAAGTCCTATGACAGTCGCAATGAGTAGATAATTCCGGTGCTGCCACACCACAATCGGATCTTTATCCGGTTGGATATCGAGACGCGTCTGATAGTTTCGGGGTCCTGCTTCTTGATCATCCACCCCATGTGAGCCCATATAAATTCACGCTTTATTGAGTAAGGGTCTTTGTCTGTGTCTGTATAGTGGTGGTGCGCGCGGTGATCGCGCGTCCGTCATTGGATTGAGTCCTCGACTGCCCCTCTGCCATAGAGAGCCAGGAATAGCTTGAGTGGCCGTGACGCGGTATAAGACGAATGGGACCAGAGACGGTGGTATCCTAGGTTTATTGATTAGAATGGTAAAAAAAAGAACATTCTGAGCCCGCACCTGCTGAGATCCCGAACCCAGTACAGAAATAGTATACGACAGTCCAGAGAGCTGTAGGTGTGTGGAGAGGCACACTGCGCGCTTTCCAGAAACCTATAGTAGGAATTATAATGATGAAAATGACGTTGAGCCAGTTGGTCGTTGCTAGAAATGTTGCCTTTGAGGCTAAGTGCTGCATGGCTTTTGCTGGTGCTGGAGCTCTGGAGCACTTTGCTTCATAAATGAGGTGAAGGCAGGAAGGTCTCTTCTCGTTATACCGTATAATCTATTATAATCTAAAGAGAAGGCTCTAGTTGATATTGATATGTTCATTTAGCAGGTAATAAATTGATACTGAGACTGCGAAGAAAGTGGTGTATCTCGCTGTCTAAAACTTGTTGTTGTCTGTACATGTCCTCTAAGGGGGGCAGCATGGTATTTTGGTATTTGTTCTAGTCTAAGTGGAAAGCATCCCTTGTATTTCTTTCTTGAACCAGAGTTCAATGTTCAATATTTGTGTACTGCTGTGCTACCAAAATACAATTGAAAGAGTTATAACCTGAAACGTCGGTCAGTCCTGAATTGCTAATAGAATATCCACAAAAGCAAATATACTAACAAACTTCCGTGGACGATTTGATCTAATGTATATTGGATAAACTTGGATTGCGCAATGATATGTTTTGGCATATTGACTCCTGTAAAAAGCTGCAACCCCCCGCGCTTGGGTTTTGTTTGCTAAGCCTCTTGCTTATATTCACTGTCTTGGTCTCTGTAAAGGCAACTGAAGTTCTAAATATCTTGTATAATTGTGATAGAGGATGTTGGCAATGCGAATCTCAGCTACCTTCTATCCAGATAGGCTGTAGTATGTAAGGGATCCTCTACATATTCATTATTGCTGACCACAGCTCCAGTAATCCAAAGCGAGCTCGCATGTCACTCACGGCGTGAATACACCCTGCTGTGCCTGCAGCCAAGTGAGCAAGGGCCCGATCAGCAATCATATCAAATCACATCAACGGGTACTGTTACTATGCACTGCTATTTCTGGTTCCTTGCTTCGCGTCGCAATGTGGAAATTCCTCTGAGGGACAAGACAGAGCGCGGCAGCAACAACTGTGAACGGCGATGACATGGGTACGCGGAAGCCTGGGAATGGTAATTGTTGTGCGGGTCCGATGATCGAAGGTCGCACAATAAGCAATCTCTTAGTGCTGAATTCCCGCATAAGTAGGCGTTCTGTAAGGTGCTTGGCGTACCTATAAGCCTAAGGAAAATTTTCTGTATTATATGCTTTGTTTGCTTCTGTGGCTTAGATCTTGATCTACTCTTTGCGTGGGTCATGAGCTTGTTGAGAGAGTTTATAAAAGGTCTTATTGATTTTTATATCTTCATCAGTGCTTACTGCCATCATGTGCGCATTCGCAAAGGCTGAAGATATATAGACAAATCAGTCAAGTTTATGAGATATTAGTATAAGCTTTTTTATCATTTCGCTGGCCCTAATAATTGCATGGGATAGGCGGCGCACGGTTCTTGCAAGGTTGATGGGAGAAGTACAGTGAATCACGATATTGACTTTGCGTTTTACTGTTTCTAACTCCAAGTCCGAGAGGCCCATGTATGGTTCTAGAATGTCTTCTTTAAAGATATTCAGATGGGAGGAATCACATATTCGTATAATCTCTTTGGTGGAAGCCATGGCTGCTATTTAGCGCGTGTTTTCCTTTTAAAGCTCCGATCAGTAATGTGATTTCGGAAGGGAACCTGAACTTACTTAAGTCCGCCCCTATATACCAAATACACGTGTGAAACTGAATTGTGATTGCTCCTTAGTAGGCGATGAATGGTTGCTGTTCCAAGAAAACCAGTGCCTCCTGTTAATAGTACAGACTTGCCATTGTAGTACTCCTATATCTTGAATGGAGTAAGTGCTTGGGGTCCTGGAATGGTTAAGCCCGAAGCTATTTTCTCTGAATAGATCTTTATACTCTCACGACTGCTTTCTACACTGCTAGTATTCCTTGAATACAAATATACTATCTGAAGGGTGATTATTTTATCATCCCTTACGTCATCTGTCTCTTGTACTTGATGAAGTATCTCTAACAGAATATCCTAGCATCAGTTCTAGCCGAGAATCTGTTATGCTTTTGCAATCCGGTACTGGCTCCAGTACAAACCCAGCTCCCTTTCCTGCCCCTATGTCTAATCTGCTCTGCTGTAATCGCTATGACTACTGCAATCACTACTCAGCTTGCTAGGCCGGTACCTGTGGGCATCTTTTTGGTACTACTATGAGAATCTGTTGCATCTCATTGCTTATCTAGCCGTTCCCGTAGTTCTCGTGTGGTACATCCCTCTTGTATCCTTGAGTAGCAACACGGCCCTGCTGATCTTTATCCTTTACTGGACTGGTAGTATCAGTATTTACGACTGGTATGTACCAGTTTGACGGGTTGTTAGTAGCAACTAATCTTTATTTTACAGGGTAATATTGTTTCTAGATCTCTAGTAACTACAAAGTCTTCTTCTCTCTCCGAATCTTTCTTGTCTTCTTCGGCGCCTTGCAACTTCAATGGTCAACTGTCTGGTGGACAATAAACTACTGTGTCCACTAATGGTATCTTAATATAGATAGAGATATCTATGCTGCTCGCAAAGGCTTCTTCTATACGTATATAGGCTGGATAATTGGATATACCCTGTACACCTGGGGTGTCGTTAGTATTGCTGATCTTAAAACGGGCCCCGTGGTCATTTACCAGCAGAGATATTACGGTGTTATTGCACTCTCTGGCTGCTTTGTGCTCCCGATGCTGATCGCCTATTATGGTGGAGGCGCGAATGTCGTAGAATTCGAGGGCGGGGTGTTCGCTATATCGAGGATTTTGTTATGCCAAGGTTCGTTATAACAAGGATCCACAGTACTATAATATCCACCTTTTTCCCCAATCGACCTCACAGGCGATCTTTATGCAAGTGATCAGTCGCCTAGTACATATTGGACAAACCTATACAGTATTTCATGGGATGGACTCAGATTGGTTCTAACTGAAGCATGCCGTACGAATAAGAAGGAATAGTTAGAGACCAGAGAGGTTGCAGAGGTCCGGTGGGAAGATGAAGGGGCTGCAGTCACGCGCAGCAAGTGTTGCGGGTCTGTCCCGTAACAACAATATATACGGAGTAAAAGTATTTCGTTCGAACAGACAGAAATAGCTCTTCAGCTATTTCTTCTTGTTCAAAAGCACGTTTCGATTAGCACAATCTATCCATCCCGTAACAGGCAGTACCACTAGTACGGGTTCGAATACACAGATCAGGCTTAATATGAATGAAATTACAGAAGAGGATCCATCATCAGTTCAGCAGAAGAAGAAGAACTCATAGATAGTTCAGATAATAAAAGGCATACAATACAGAGTAAGGATGAGGATACAGATAAGTACAAGGATAAAGACTCTCATCAAGACAAAAATAATGAAAACAAAGATAAATATTTATCTCCCAAATTTTGGGACTGAAAATAAAACTGTAATTAAACTAGATTTACATTGAACAATCAACGGCATCTGCCGGGTCTTCATTGATCCACAGTTCTCGGGCTACCAAAGGCCGATGTGCCGATATTCCAGCCGGGCATATCCGGCTGGAATAATGGGTCAGAGGAATCGCTAACTTTGTGACTACTATGAACGAAATGGATATTCTGACGCTTTTGGATCTTAATGACCAGATCTCAGCGGAAGCTAGGAAAGAGCAGCTGCCAGCAGGTCAAACGCGAAGGCATATGGCTGCAAAATATGTTACATTCAATGAATGCGGTTCCATGTTCCATTCACACCTTAGGCTTAGGCCCATTTCAGCGAAGTCCTCATCTAGTGTACTCGGTACTCTACGCAAACTATCAAACCGAACTATACAGAAAGTTTCAGCGACGGGTACGTGTCTAACGTGTGTGAAGCAGTGGCGGAGAATATTTCTGATCCACTCTGTATGTGCTTCGCCGCCTGGGTGATTGTAATGGCGTCATATCTATATACCCCTGATACAATATCTTGATTGTTTGTATCTTGAGTAATAGGCCTTGAGATGGATGATAATTAGTTAATGCATATTATAATGCAAGTATCAAACGTCATTATCTTGTTATGCATGGTGATGTTTATTCAGTTGCCGTTATCCAGAGTCGATCTCCGGGTTTCAGCTGATCAAGGAAAGATCTGCACAATCCCCGCTAGATGGCGTTATGGTGATCGCAGCAAATGATCGACACATCTCGGATTTATCGGTGCTATCTGGAAGACTAAATCATTTAGCATTGCCGGTCCTTACACTTGCTGTTTCATAAGGTGTAGAAATACCGCTGGGCATGCATAAGACCCCGAGAACTTCATCAAAGTTTGAACGTTCGCGGTTATAACAAATCTTCTTTACAAATTCAGTCCCCCAAATTTGAATCAACGCATAGTGCAAGATATGGCGACCAAGTTGAATATCAGCGTGACATCTGCGATCCACGGGATCGTGACCGGTAACAAAGCCGTTGTACTGGTGTCAGGCGCTAAGGGCCATCGTCCAACACTGAAGCTCAACGACTGCGACGAAAGCGATAGCTTGCAACCTGTGGATGGAGATACGTCTAAGTGGAAGGGTGTGTTGACAGGGTTTACTGTTGGATATAACAAGCTTCTTGCAACAGACACCGGTAATGAAGCGACTTGTGTTGTCCGGGGCTTTCCTATCCAAGGCCCAGTCTTCAGCGGGCCTCATATCCAGCCGTGGATATGTACCACCGAGGAAAATGGCCTAGGACCTGCCGTGGATGAACACTGCAACGCTCCGACAGTCACCAGATACTACTATATGGACACTGAAGCCTCTGATTTTCTGCCTTACGACCCAAGCAGCCCTCCCAAACCAGAGCAGCTAGCCCATACTACGACCGATGCAGGGATTACGGTTCCTTACATTATCCGGCACGAGAAGGGAACTGCAAACAGAGGAGTGTGGGAGCTTACTACCCTATGCGATCCCCGAGAACCATGGACTGCGATCAATCCACAGAAGGGATGGAACCGAAAGCTTTACATTGTCGCGTTTGGAGGCTGGAACCAAAAATATAGCCAGTCGGTGCTTCAGACTGGATTGACTCCGGAGTTGAAGTATACGGTATTCCAGGACATGGCGCTTCGACGCGGATTCATGGTTGCTCGCTCGACACAAATGCAATCAAACACTAACTCCGACTCTATCCGCGCCGCCGAGTCCATTTTGATGCTCAAGCAGCATGTCATGGTGCACTACGGAGAAATCCTGTACACCTTCGCCTCCGGGCCATCCGGAGCTTCCATCATGCAGCAGATGATTGCCAACCAGTACCCTGGTTTGTTCCAAGGGATCATGCCTCTTTCTAGTGTTCATTCCAGCTGGTATGTTCCTGGGATTTCTATTGAATCCAAGCTTTTGGAGCATTACTGGACCAAAACATCTCCCGCTCTATGGACAGACCCTAAGGCGCGCCTTGCAGTCGACGGGCATCAAGATCACGATATCATGCAATTCTGGAATACAGTCTTTGGCTCTGAGAAGACCGGCGGTGTGGATCCAACTCAAGGAACTGGGTTAGAGCCTGATCTCACATACAACCCACAAAGTAACCCGGCTGGCGCACGGGGCACCCTTCAAGATTACCATGTAAATTACCTCGGCAGACGTTCGCCTTCAGAATGGGTCCCTCAGGAGGTCAAGATCAACAGAGGATTTGCAAACCTTCCCTGGGACAATGAAGGTATACAGTATGGTCTGAACGCGCTCCTCGATCACAAAATTAGCGTGGAGCAGTTCTTGGACCTCAACGAAAAAGTAGGCGGGGTCGATATCGACGCCAACTTCATACCCTCTCGAACTGTGGCTAGCCCGATAGCACTGGAACGTCTTCATCGAAGTGGACTGATCAACGATTTTAGCCATCTAGATGAGGTCGCTATCTTAGATCTTCGTTGTCCAGAGCAAGAAGACCCTATCAGAAGCCATACCCAGTTTCATACCTGGGTTTCAAGAACGGGCCTGACCCGAAGTCAGGGGCATGCTGAAAATCAGGCTATATGGATGTGCCCGGGCTTCAAAACCGTGCAAGGTCCCCCGGAAGCGGCCTTTGTGCTGATGGACAGCTGGCTTTCTTCTGTTTACAAAGACTCCACGGACATTGCTTTGGCGGAGAAGATCAGAAAGAATAGACCCTCGAAACTCACGGATGGACTCTGGACTCCAGATGGAACTCCGATTGGTGATCTGGAAGTTATGAACAGCACCTATCCCGTTTATGGAGACCCCAGGACTGTGGCTGCTTGTAACAATCTGAAGGCCATGCTCATAGCAAAGCCGCAGCTCAAGCCGATAAATCCAGCGGATTATATAGGAATAACATTCTCCGAGGTGGAACTTCAACGATTGAACAGTATCTTTCCCAATGGCGTGGCTGATTGGGAGAAACCTGGAGTTGGACAAACCCAAAGCGTACCGTGGCTTTCTTATGAACCAGGCCCTGGGGGACTTCCTATTGAATAGTCTGGCAATACGCCTCTCATCCCTCCTTGCTACCACGCGCTTTGTACATATCTTTCGCTCCCTGCCTCTCTCTATTAGTCTCCATCGGCTGTACAATGTTTTCTCGCTCGCTGATCTCTTTTAATTCAAGTGCTGTTTTTGACTATCTACATTATGCGTATGATATTTCTTAGAAATTAGAAACGATGCATCGCAGCTTTCTAATTTTTAAATGCGAAAGTTGCCGTCTTGTGGCCTCTCTACTTTGATGATAGATCGTTCCCCATGTCTCGTGAAACATATATTCCAAAAGTCAAGTGCTGAACTCAACGTTTGGATGCTCAAAGATTTTTATCTCACTGCTGAAAGCCCCAGGTGTAGCTCGCAGTACCCATCGAAATAGAAACATTCATGCTTCTAAGTTGTTATCGTTCTATATTCAATTCCTCTATAACGTGACTTTACTTGATATTGATAATTACATTTCATTAACTAATCTGGTCGTCTGATAGGATTGCGTAGCAAATTCTATCGCAAACGGACATCGCGTTGCTAAACCGTCGATACCTCGTGGCCTTTTTCTCGCCCCTGCCTATATATCAATCCGCCAAAGGACTTTGCTAGATATGTTAAGCTGACCGCAACCCCAAGGCCACCCAAGCCGATACCCATATAGTAAGCACCGCGATACCCATTTAGAGTGTCCTGAGGGTTTAAAGCGCCATTGTTGACATGAACCTCGACGGTACCGGCAAATCCAAGTCCTAGCGATATACTATAGTTGACTATAGTGGTGACGAAAGATGCGGCAACTCCTTGATGGCGACTGCCAACCGCATCAGAAAGAATAATCGTCGCCGCAGGAAATGACATATCCATGCCCCAGGGCATAACCAAAAGCGAAACAAAGGTTAGCCCCCAGTAAGTTTGATCAGCGGGTGC